>NC_056627.2:637500-937500 GCF_002870075.4 Lactuca sativa | reverse complement strand
CCATCAAGTTTAAAGGAAGTATCTATTGCCTTTATCTTGGAAGGGTCCACGTGTATTCCTTCTTTTCTTACAACATGTCCCAGGAAATCCACTTCCCGAATCCAAAATTCACATTTGGAAAATTTTGCGTAAAGTTTCTCTGCCCTTAATGTTTCCAGTACTTGGCGGAGGTGTTTGCTGTGTTCTTCCTGGCTTCTTGAATAGATGAGTATATCATCTATGAACACGATCACGAACTTGTCCAGGAAGGGACGGCATACTCGGTTCATCAAGTCCATGAACACTGCTGGAGCATTCGTCAATCAGAAGGGCATTACCACAAATTTGTAGTGACCATAACGTGTTCGGAAAGCCGTTTTGGGGATGTCTCCTTCCAGTACTCGCAGTTGGTGATAACCAGACCTTAGATCGATCTTTGAGAAGTAGCTTGCCCCCTGCAGTTGGTCGAATAGACCATCTATGTGCGGTAAGGGATATCGGTTCTTGATCGTGAGTTTGTTTAGTTCCCGATAATCGATGCACATGCGAAAGGATCCGTCCTTCTTTTTCACGAACACGACTGGCGCTCCCCATGGTGAGAAGCTCGGTCTGATGAATCCCTTGCTCAGCAGCTCGTTTAATTGACTGGATAGTTCTTGCATCTCGACTGGGGCTAAACGGTAAGGCGACTTTGCTACAGGGGTAGCCCCGGGGATTAAGTCGATTCTGAACTCGACTTGACGTTCCAGTGGGATTCCTGGAAGATCTTCTGGGAAAATATCCGGGAAGTTGCAGACTTCCGGAATATCTTTAATGATTTTCGATTCTCGTTTCTTGTCTACTACGTGGGCTAGAAAGGCATGATATTCCTTACGAAGGTATTTTTGTGCTTTAATACAGGAAATGATTTGTAAACTTGAACTAGGTTTGTCGCCATAAATGACCAGAGTTTCGCCGTTTGGCAGATTTAGGCGAACAACCCTTTCGTGGCAAAGGATATCGGCATGGTGAAGGCTCAACCAGTCCATACCGATGATGACATCGAAACTTCTTATGGAAATGGGCATAAGATCGACTCGAAACAAGCGCTCGTTTAAACTTAGTGTGCACCCTACGTACAAATCATTTGCGTGTTCTGTTTTACCGTTTGCCATTTCTACAGTGAATATTTTATTGAGTGGTTGGGGTTTTTGATTAAGTAGATGTTTGAACTTATGACTCACAAAACTTCTCTCCGCACCGCAGTCAAAAAGTATGCATGCATAAGTGTTGTTGAGTAGAAACGTACCCGTAACCACCGTGGGGTCCGCTATTGCTTCTCTCTGTCCTACTGCCAACACTCTCCCCACACCGCCAATATTTCTTTCCTTGGGACAATCCCTCCTGAAGTGTCCAGTCTCTCCGCACCCATAACACGCCCGGCTTACTCCAGTGCCAGAAACTTGAGTGATTGGTCGTGCCGGTGCTTTACAGAAACGGGCTGTGTGCCCTTTCCTGTCGCAGTTTTTGCAGTGCATCTCGCGACAAATACCATGGTGATGGTAGTTTCACTTGCTGCACTTGGGCAGAATTCCCGCATATGGTTTTGTTGGCGCAGAGGTAGCAGGAGTTGTGGTGGGGGTAGTAGCAGCATGAACCGCGACCATTTGCTTCTTTGAAGGTTCTTGCAAAGTTTGTCCCTTCCTTTTGTTCCAAAGTTTCTTGTTGTTGTTGTTGTTGGCATTGATTTCATTGTTGCTGTTCCCTTTGGTGGGTTCAGCCACAATAGCCGCGACTCCTTGACAGACACCATGATCAACAAGAGATTGCGCTAGTTCCTTGGCGCTGGCGAAAGTCAAGGGTCTGGAAGCTAGCACACTTCCACGAAGTTGGGGTGATAGTCCCCAGATGTATCTCTCGACCTTTTGGCTCTCCAGGGTTAACATGCCTGGGCAAAGCGTTATTAAGTCACTGAACCTGTTGGTGTAACCAGCTATGTCCGAACCTACCATCGAGAGGTTCCACAATTCCTGTTCAAGCTTCTGAATCTTGCCTCTTGGGCAGTATTCTCGAAGGAGCATTCTTTTCAGGTTTTCCCAACCCATAGAGTTTGCCACCACCAGGGTTAGTGTCTGGACGTGGCCGTTCCACCATGTCAGGGCGCGTTCACAGAAAGTAAAAGCGGCGAACTTTACTTTGCTTTCTTCAGGACATGCACAGATTTCGAATACAGCTTCTGTTTTCTCTATCCATTGAGATAGAGCCAATACTCCCCCAGTCCCGTAAAAGGGAATAGGTTTTCCGTAGGTGAAGTCTTTGTAAGTGCATACCCCTGAACGGCTTTGACCTTGGCCATTTGTAAAACTGTTTGTTCCTCCCCCGGATCCGTTGTTGCTCATTTGAGCCATTACTGCAGTTACAGCAGCGGTTACAGCAGTCTGGAACATAACGGTGTCCATAATTGGAGGAGGTGGTGGAGGTGGTGTTGAAGTTGAGTTTCTGCGTGTTGATCTACGAGGAGGCATGTTCTGGTAGAGAAAAATAAGAATGAATACTATAAGTTTCTAATGTTTTGACAATCGTGTGTTAGTTGTAATTTGTTTTGACTTTAGTTTATGGTTTCAAGGTAGGCATAGAAATTTAAAACTCGTAATTTTTGAGAGGTATATAATAAGAAATACTTCATATTCATTCATATAGGTCACACTTGAGGTGTGTTACATTACATATCTTGTTCGGGAAAAATTTGACCCTCCTAGAGGTCTCCGATTGCAGATACTAAAGGGAAATAAGGGAATAACTTTTATCCGAGATCCTAATCTATAACAAAATTGTTGGGCATCGAACAAGCTCTACTTGCGGCGTTTGGAGCTAGACTCGGCATCCGACCGTTTGACTCCCATCAGTCGCCTCTCGAGATCTGCTTGTTGTTCCTTCATCCCTCTTATTTCTGCCAGAGCCACTATCATTTGGTTCTGAAGTGTTCCCGTGTAGATTTGGGTATTCTCATGTAGTCCTTCCAAACGGCGGATGTCAGCGGCATTACCTTGGGTAGCAGCATTGATTTCACGAACTCTGGCTGCTTGTTGGTCCGCCTGGTAGTTTTGGTTAGCTATAGCATTCACGACGACAGGAAGTGCTCGATCTGCTGAGCCTCCCCCACTGACGTTGTAAAAATCCCGACACATGCCGAATGGAGGGCGTACACCTTGCTGGCGGCTCCAGTAGTAGAGGTGGCTTCCCCAGATGGGGATGGGTCCTGGTTGATCTGGTCTTATTACGGGAGGATGAGGGATGGGAGGGTCGTACACTTCTGGCTCGGAGTCTGTCCCGCTAGAAATCTCCTCGATCTCTTCGTCCACTTCGAATTCCACCCCGACTTCGACTTCAAATTCTCCCTCGATAACCCCTTCGGGTTCTTCCTCGACCTCTTCTTCGATTTCCTCTGGGTCTTCCTCCGGATCTTCTTCTATCCAACCGCCGTTGCCTTGGTTTGGGTAGTAGGGATCTCCTGGTAAATGGAATCCGGCCATTTGTCTGTACTAGGATGGATGTATGAGAACTTTATAAGAAAGGAAAATTCTATTTAACGATTTATTATTTTTAACTATAATTTTTTATTGTACAACTATTTTTAATAATACTTCTATACTATTTCAACTTGGCGAAACTAGAACAATTTTGTATTTGGTAAGTTTTCGGCTTGTTGTCCACTACGACCATTCCTCGACGTACGTTGGTCAAATCCAGGATAAATATAGTTGATCAGGCTATATTTATTCTCGACATGATTACATACCCCGAGGCTCAATCGTAGTGTCGTAACTTGCCGTAATACTTTTTAGTAAAACTTGTTATGATACGAGATTTATGCATGCTTGTAAAAATGTATATCTTTAAAAGAATGTATTTTGTTCATGAAAATGTTTCATCAGAGGGTTTTTGGTCCCCTTTGTATTTATAGTTTGTATATCGTATGTGGTTCGATATACTTAGTTCACTATAAACAATGCTCTGATACCAATCTGTCACACCCCCAAACCAGAATGGCGGAAACATTCGGGGGTGGATGACTTCACGTAGTATAAGGGTTGAATTTTAACTTTTAAAATTCTAAGGGCTAACTTGGAATTAAAGTATTCATAAGTGAAAACTTTTCAAATTCCAAAACTTGAGGGCAAGTTTTTGAGACTATTCAAAACTAATTAATTCCATAACTTATGTGTTTAAAGTAGTTTTTAATCCAAAAACTCTTCAAGTTCCATAACTTGAGGACAAGTTATGGAAGACTTTAAACTAATAAAAGAATTAACTTTTCATTATTTTATAACTTATGAAGTTAATTAAGGTTACACTTTATTTATTTATTAATGAAGTGACTCTTGAACCTCCATAACTTAAGGACAAGACTCTTCATCTTTTGTAACCATTGCCAACTTTTATGAGTTTTATGAAACTTAAATGTGACTTTTCATATAACTTTAGGACAAGTTACAAAAACACATTTTAGAATCAACTCTTGGATTAATTTGGATTGAAAACAACAATTTCACATAACTTCTATTAATCTAAGCAACTCATATAAACAAGATAATTCAAATCAAACTTTTTCATGTAATTAGTCTAAACCTTAAACTAATACAAAACATGAATCTATTGACAATTATCTTTGAAATTGGATTAGCATGAACATTACCACATAGAAAACAAGTTTATAAGTTCAAAAACATCTTTGGGTAATGTTCCTAGTCCAATTCCAGCCAAAAAAGTCGAGTTTATGCTGTCTGGGGGTCCAACTCGTCGAGTGCACGAACCAACTCGGCGAGTTGGATGCTTTTTTCCTTGGACCCGGCGAGTCTGCTGGGCAGACAGCATCAAAACTCGATTTTCCAGCTTCTTTTGCAAGTATAACAAGAAAACAAGCCTAGGCTCTGATACCACTGTTGGGTTTTGAGCATTCTAACATTCCTAAGTGTACATGCAACCCTAAATACCTTGGATCCATGTTTTCTCTATTATACATACAAATATGAACATCCAAGGTATTATCCTAATCTAGCATACAAAACAATGACTATAGCAAGATAGAATACATACCTCTTTGGTGTAGAAAGTCTTCATGAAGCTTGAGTACCTAGTGCCCCAAGTGTGACACCTCAAATGGTTCACACAACACCAAATACTCTTGGAATAACTTGAGAGAATTCTACACTCATGAAAATCGGCTAGCCCTTCATTACTCACACACTAGTGGCCGATTTTGGTCAAGAATAAGATGCTTATATAGTTAGGGTTACACCATGTAAACCCTAATTGACATGGCCTTTCATTTCCATGATCCATGGGTACAAATACACCATGGAGCATCCATGGACCATCCTATGGGTTTTAGCCCAACTTGATTATCCATGGAGCATTAGCCCACTATACAAGTATGGATGATTTACACAATCAACCCATATATTTAATTAGTCTTCTTTTGATCACTTAATTAATCCTAGATTAATTCTTGATCAATACTAATTAAATAATCTTATTATTCTTATTATTAATATACTAGAACTTATAATATATTAATAACCATAAGTGTCTTATTTCTCTCATTAAAGTCTATCCAAGTGCATGATGCCATGCAACCCAAATGGACCATGCCGGGTCGGGTCAAGTCTTACCAATTATAGTTATGGACTTAGACATTAATCCAACAGTCTCCCACTTGGATAAGTCTAAAACTATTATTGCGTATGACTTCAGGAACCGACCGACAATCGTAGCTCTCAAAAGCTTCTGTCGAACTCTGACCTTGTAGATGAACTCTGACCTTTGTCAATGACTTGTCCATTAGATAAGGGATCATATATTCCTCCATTCTAGATATCATATGGACTGAGACATGGATTATAATCATTCTCTCTGTCCATTTGTTGTTTCCCGATTTCCGATTTATGACGACTGACTAATTAAACAAATCAAATCAGTCCTGGCCCGGCCGAGCACTTCCATTTGTCATCATCAAATCATCGAGGGGCCCACATATATCGATTTTATCCCGAAGGTAAAAGGAATGGATAAACTTCGACTCATATGGCTTGTTCTACTACTTGTTGAATCATACACAAAGGCACGTTTTATAGCACCGAGTTACCAAATGCGTTTTCGTGCAATCAATGTACAACAAACTCATAGTAACAACTCATATCTCTACGTTTGAAGAATATAAGATATTATCGTCTCATGATCACTCGTGATAAAATCCATGAAGTGATTCCAATGAGCGCGGGTTGAATCCAATACTCAGAACTTATGAGCACTCATGAGTGTTGTAGCCCTTTGTCCAACACCTTGGACCTCTACAAGCCAACCCATGACAGTCTTAATTCATATCTACTTCCAACATATGACCGACTGTGGATGGTTTGAATAACTTAGTCATTCCGGAAGAATAACCTAGTTTATTCGGGAAGTCAAAACATGCAAAGTGAAACACAATAATAATTGAATCCAATATGGTATCAAAACCTATGAACATAAATAAAACACCTTTTATTTATCACCATATGATTACACATTATTCATTGTATACTGTTTCAGCTATCAACTTTATTCTTGAATTTAAAACAATACTTGTCCCATGCTCCAAGCATGTACACTATGTTTTCTAAACACTAGTCATGCCACACACCAAGTATGCATACTATATTTGTCTATGATCTTTACTTTGTGAACTAGATCAATTGAACATAACTTCAATGATTCTCTTTTCACACTCCCAAATCCTTACTGCAAATGCAAGAATTCCAAATTCATGCCATTTACTGAAATCTGTTAGATTCTAAACTTATATGCATTGAACCTCTTGTAATGATTATGCACAAAGTCAGAAGGACTTGACAACAATCATTACAGAATATTCCAAAGGAGATCAGCTCCTTGGAAACATCCTTCTTGCATTAAGTTTCCTAATCTTACACAGATTGAAAATTCTAACTTTGAAACATTTCCAGATTTCATTTTGACTATCACTTCTGAACAAGAGTTGCCTCCTTACAGATTATGTCAATATGGTCCTTCCAAAGTTATCACTATACTTCCAACTGTCCTTGAGCAACCAATCTTTGGTAAACCTTAGATTATCCTTGACAATTGTTTAATCCTTTTAGTCATATCCAGTTCTAAACCTTTTCCCTTCTTAATGCCCCAGGCATTTGGAAAATTTTAGAAAGGATGAATATAGCACATGTAATCGATGCTATATCCGAAGCATATGGGACACGATTCATGATGTCTCACATAAAAACTAAACCAGTCTTTTGCTATAACATTCCCATTTCTATTTTCCAAGTTCCCATAATTCAGATTATAAAAAGGGATACCGTAATCATAATCGAATTTTAGAACGCAAATAATGAACCCATATACATAATTTCCTTATGTTGAGACATTCCAACATGAAATTCATATATATATCCTTGACTAAATGATTAAACCCTCAATCTAAGATTTTAGATTTGGGATGAAGTATAATTTCCTCTCCCATAATTATAGCAAAACAACTCTTTCCCAATTGAAACCTTTTGTTTTCTATAATTAACATTGCTAACTTGCAATACTTATCATAATTATCATGCTCCCACTAACATGATGATTATTAGCATAACACTTATGCTCCCACTAGCTTTGACATGTACTCAGAAATCAGTTGGACTTCTAGAAATCAATACTTCATTGACTTTCTTACCAAAGTTCAGATTTCTGATACTAGATTGTTTTGATAAGACTTTATCAAAATCACACACCTTCCCTTAGATAGCACACTTGTGTGTCTAAACAATTATGAAGAGGGATGCCGTAATCATAATGGTTAGAACTTTTTGCCACTTCTCACAAGTCCAGGTTAGTGTGCCGGTAAACCACACACGCTCTACTAACGACTTTGAGAATGCAAATATCACAGTTGCTATCTAGCTAAAATCTACTTAGTGAAAGTGTTTCCTCACCATCATTTTCATGAATCGGAGAGAAACCTTATCACACTTAGATTTAATGGTGTATGTGTTCTTATCCATGTGAATTATCAAAACCATAGTCACAAGACAAGGATAATGACAAATCCAAACTCATATGGATTGAACTCAATATTAATTTCTTGCCACCTAACAGCTCAAGGGCCTGCCATTGCTTCCAAGTTGTTGTGCAACAAATTGAGAACTCTAAGAACTCATATGCAAAGCCCACTTTAACTGGAATGGGCATAGAATATGTCAACACGATAGGTTATAAACCTCAAGTCGTGTGCTAGTGAAGAACTTCAGGTTTTATTCTTGATTAGTTCTTGAGACTTTCAAGACTCCCACTGTCCTCTTGACCTATAAGACTCCCTTGTCAAATATCCAAGAAATAGTGTGGATTCTAATCAAGACAAACACTTCACACAATTGGCCTATGTTGGTCTTTGTTTTATCCAAAACATCACAACTTACCGATTTCAAATGTACAAGAGTAGAAAACTTTTACTCTTACATTTGACAAGTGTTTTAAACCTTCTTTGAGACATGTCACTCAAGTTACAATTTTGGAGTATGACTCTAAGACTTGTATTGGAATGAAGTATGGCTCATCTTCTTGATTTAACCACTTCAACAATTCAAGTTCCTCTTCTTAGTCACAAGAATGCACTAAGATTTTTCCTTAGAGAACTAATTTTGATATGGTTTCTTAAACATTAAGATGAACACAAAACTGATACTAAAGTACTCTCCCATCTTTTCAGATTTGAGAAACTTTTATCCTTCTGCCTAATTTGATTCTTCTTATTCGCTCTGCCTTACATTGGAACCATTTCCAATGTCTCAGAATTACACTTAAGCTTGTAAGTATAATCATATTTACTGAGCTTTAGTAAACTATGACGAATAGTCTTATCAAACTTTTGTAGTGGACTTAATCAGTGCACAAGAATGTGTACTCGATCCCTTAGTCCTTTACTTGACTCACATATCCATGTGAACAAGTAATTAGTTTTAATTTTCCAAAACTTGAAAGTTCTCATTCATCATGCCATACAACTTGCATGATTCCCAGTTCCGGTCCAATTGAAACTTGGGTGATGGGAGTCTTTCCTTATTTGGTAAATTTAGACATTACCACAAATGAAAGAGTCAATTTCATATTTCCACTCTTGCTATTAATGGAATCTTATAAGCAACAAAAATTTCCACAGATGCCATTGTAAGGATATTTTTTTTAAAATAAATAAAATCAAAATTTTCCTTTTATTTTAAAGAACTTTGCGGAAAAACTTATCCTTACAATCCATATGAAAACTTGTTGTTATCTATTCCTAAGCAATATCTCATAACTCCTAAGAAGTAGCTCAAGAATCCGATCTTCAAACTACGCGATAGAAATCCATCTATGCAATCAGATTCAACATATTCTTTCTTTAAGTTTCTTCACTTTTCTTTGATTCTTAAAACATCACCATGTGACCCAGTCACATCATGTATCAGGAATCTCAGAATCGAAACTTAGCAGAGTTAGATAGTGGACTTTACCTGAAGTAGGTAAATTTGGCAGCTACGCAACCAATGCCCCTTCCTTTGGCAATATAAACATATGGACCCTTTGATAATGGTACACGGGACTATCACAAACTTAGCTTTTCTCTTTACCATTTGGTCAACCGAGTTGACTATGGCCGATCCCATTCCATTGGGAAGAGAATGCTTTCCGGGATTTCCTGTGTCACTATTGTCAATGTCCATCAAGTTTTAAGGAAGTTGACCTTAACAAATAGATAAGATCATTAAGGGTCTTGTCATAGCATGTTTCATAGGTGTCCCAAAGGAACTCACTATGTGACGTAGAAAGTGATTGAACCACCAACTTTCTCAAGACTTTGACACCCAACTCTCCCGGCTTGTCAATATGTGACTACATCTCCAAGATGTGACCACACCTAGACCTTGCCTTGCCAATAGGGATTGAGTGACCTTAAACGTTTCAAGAACTTGTGGGTTAGGGAGAATAATTTGAAGAGGTGAAGAAGTATGATATCCATGGGACATCATCTTCATTTAGGAAAGCTTGTTTCAAGAGATTTGGGAAGATCATAAATGTCTAAACCAAACATCTTTTGGGAGACATTCAAGATAGTTGATCTTAAGTCCTTAATATGACACCCAATATGAAATATTAAGGCTAGGACCCAACAAACTATTTTATAACTTAGAAGAGGTATGCCGTAATCCAAGCTATAAAATATTTGAAGGTAGGTGAATGACGATTCACCAATTTCCACCAAGATAAACGAAATGTATTATTAGGTTTTAATTGGTTTTTGAAACTCCTAGATCTTTGAGATTCATTGAACTGTTCAATGGCATGTTTCAATCTCAAGTGTGCCCTTCAGGTTTTGTGACTGGGATGCCGAGGATCACAAAACAAGGTGTGAAGTAACCATGCAAATTACTTGGTACCCTTAAGTGTTTACCCCTCAATCGATGTGCCGGTTAACCACACACGCTCCATCGATACTATGATAAACATTAAGTTACCCTTTGCCTACCTTGTGAAATATGAGTTAGTGTGCCGGTTAACCACACACGCTCCACTAACCGACTTAAACAAAGTGCAAAGTGTAATTTCATGGATTAGCACCTTATTCACATTTTCCTAAGTAACTAAGATTGGGTATTATTAAGAGTTTAGTTACTTAGTATTTATCATTAATACTTTTAATGAAGGGAGAATTATAGTCCTGTCAAACCCGTTCGGCTAACGACCCTCCACCAGTCAAGCAAGCGGTGGGTGAGAGTGGACACCCATTAAGTTGCCATTTTATAGGCAACAACCTTATACCCACCTTATAGACCGACTTCGTGAATGAGGTGTACTAGCGGTAAGACTGACTTTACTCTTATACATATATATATATATATATATATATATATATATATATATATATATATATATATATATATATATATATATATATATATATATATTATTAACTTATAATATTATAAAGTATAAGGGTTGAATTTTAACTTTTAAAATTCTAAGGGCTAACTTGGAATTAAAGTATTCATAAGTGAAAACTTTTCAAATTCCAAAACTTGAGGGCAAGTTTTTGAGACTATTCAAAACTAATTAATTCCATAACTTATGTGTTTAAAGTAGTTTTTAATCCAAAAACTCTTCAAGTTCCATAACTTGAGGACAAGTTATGGAAGACTTTAAACTAATAAAAGAATTAACTTTTCTTTATTTTATAACTTACGAAGTTAATTAAGGTTACACTTTATTTATTTATTTATTAATGAAGTGACTCTTGAACCTCCATAACTTAAGGACAAGACTCTTCATCTTTTGTAACCATTGCCAACTTTTATGAGTTTTATGAAACTTAAATGTGACTTTTCTTATAACTTTAGGACAAGTTACAAAAACACATTTTAGAATCAACTCTTAGATTAATTTGGATTGAAAACAACAATTTCACATAACTTCTATTAATCTAAGCAACTCATATAAACAAGATAATTCAAATCAAACTTTTTCATGTAATTAGTCTAAACCTTAAACTAATACAAAACATGAATCTATTGACAATTATCTTTGAAATTGGATTAGCATGAACATTACCACATAGAAAACAAGTTTATAAGTTCAACAACATCTTTGGGTAATGTTCCTAGTCCAATTCCAGCCAAAAAAGTCGAGTTTATGCTGTCTGGGGGTCCAACTCGTCGAGTGCACAAACCAACTCGGCGAGTTGGATGCTTTTTTCCTTGGACTCGGCGAGTCCATTCATGGACTCGGCGAGTCTGCTGGGCAGACAGCATCAAAACTCGATTTTCCAGCTTCTTTTGCAAGTATAACAAGAAAACAAGCCTAGGCTCTGATACCACTGTTGGGTTTTGAGCATTCTAACATTCCTAAGTGTACATGCAACCCTAAATACCTTGGATCTATGTTTTCTCTATTATACATACAAATATGAACATCCAAGGTATTATCCTAATCTAGCATACAAAACAACGACTATAGCAAGATAGAATACATACCTCTTTGGTGTAGAAAGTCTTCATGAAGCTTGAGTGCCTAGTGCCCCTAGTGTGACACCTCAAATGGTTCACACAACACCAAATACTCTTGGAATAACTTGAGAGAATTCTACACTCATGAAAATCGACTAGCCCTTCATTACTCACACACTAGTGGCAGATTTTGGTCAAGAATAAGATGCTTATATAGTTAGGGTTACACCATGTAAACCCTAATTGACATGGCCTTTCATTTCCATGATCCATGGGTACAAATACACCATGGAGCATCCATGGACCATCCTATGGGTTTTAGCCCAACTTGATTATCCATGGAGCATTAGCCCACTATACAAGTATGGATGATTTACACAATCAACCCATATATTTAATTAGTCTTCTTTTGATCACTTAATTAATCCTAGATTTATTCTTGATCAATACTAATTAAATAATCTTATTATTCTTATTATTAATATACTAGAACTTATAATATATTAATAACCATAAGTGTCTTATTTCTCTCATTAAAGTCTATCCAAGTGCATGATGCCATGCAACCCAAATGGACCATGCCGGGTCGGGTCAAGTCTTACCAATTATAGTTATGGACTTAGACATTAATCCAACAGTTTGGGCAGCTTCGTCTCTAATGCCCCTTCTCTTCTCAATAAAAGCAAATGGACTCCTTTGGCACAACACATCAGACAATCACAGGCTTAGTTCTTTCTGGACTTCTAATGTTACCAGTGTCCATTGAAGTTTGGGAGTTTGATTCACCAGACAAATTTGCTTGACCAGCACGCCAAATCATTGCTGATTCAGCAGTTATAAGCAAATATGTGAGATCAATGAGGGTCACGTCATGGTCCATCATATAATACTCTCTAACGAACTCACTATATGATTCAGGAAGTGATTGAAGAGCCCAGTCAACAGCCAATATCTCTGAGATATCGACACCCAACATCCTTAACCTATCATTGTGTGACTTCATCTCTAAGACGTGTGCACACACAGACTTTCCATCTTCATTCTTAATTTCCAATAGGGCTTGAGTGAGCTTGAACTTTTCAAGCCTTCGAACTTGTGGGTTAGGGAGAACAATTGGAGGAGGTGGAGGAAGTGAAGCATGATCTCTTGTTCCTCGATCATATCGTGGAACATCATTTTCATTTGGAAAGCTTGTTCCATGGAATTTGGGAAGACCATGATTGTCCGAACTAGACATCTACAAAAACGGGAGAAAATTCAAGGTGGTGGATAAGAATCCATTATGTAACACCCAAATGAAACATCGAGGCTAGGATCCAACACAATACTCTACAACCTAGAAGAGGGATGCCGTAATCTAGTCACAGAATATTTGAAAGTAGGTAAATGACGATTTACCAATATCCATCATGAAAAACGAAAAGGAAGTTTAAGTTTTAAATGAATTGAAACTCCTAGATCTTTTGAGATTTATTAAACTTTTCAATGGCATGTTTAATCTCAATTATGCCCTTCTATTTGTGACTGGGATGCCAAGGATCACAAATAAGGTGTGAATAACCATACAAATCATGTGGTGCACCCAATGCCACAATCACCTAATCAATGTGCCAGTTAGCCACACACGCTCCATTGATCTATGACAAGCATCGAGCCACCCTTCGCTACTAATGTCATCCCCAAATTAGAGTGTCAGTTAAACACACATGTCCCATTAACGTTTGACAAGGGTACGAAGTGTAATCCCATGGATTAGCATACAATTTCACATTTTGCCTAAAGTAACTATGATTTGGAAATTTGTATAAGCATTTAGTTACTTTGTACTTCATTATACTTATAATGGAAGGTTTCTATCCTATCCTACCCGTTTGGCTAATGACACTCCACTAGTCAAGAGTGTGGTGGATAAGAGTGGATACCCATTCAATCTCCATTTTATAGGCAATTTCCTTAAACACCCCTTATAGACCAGCTTCGTGAATGAGGCCTACTAACGGTAAGACTGACTGTTTACTCATACATATATATATATATATATATATATATATATATATATATATATATATATATATATATATAATATTAGACTTTTAATGTTATATATAGTATAGGGTGTATTTTACACTTTTAAAATACTAGGTGCTCTAATTTAGCAAATTATACTTTCAATTTATTTAAATGTAAACCAAAACTTTATGGGTCTCTAAATCTGCTTTAATTATACACTTTAATTAATTAATAAAACTATAAGGGTGTGATGTGAACTTTTTCAAATTACTAGGGTTTTAGAATTTAAAATTTAAAATTAAGACTTTTAATTAATTTTAAAATCCAAAACTTGAGGGAAAGTTTTGAAACTTTTCAAAACATTAGGGTTTAACTTATTTAAATTTCAAAAACAAAATTTTTTAAGTTCAAATTTAAACTATAAAACCTAAAGGGAGTAATTTGAAACTTTTCCAAACTTTATCAAGAATATTCTAGATCACAAAATTCAAATAAGGCGATTAACAACTAATTGGTGGTTATCTAATTTGACCTAGTCCAATCTCTTGCAAGATAATTCACCAAATAATTCAAATAATTAAATCTAATCATATAAGGAAGTAATTATTTAATTAATATAAAGTTATCTTTCGTTTTGGCAAAGATAATCACCCAATATCATAAAAATCTGATTTATATCAATAAAAACGTTTTGGTAACTATCCCACAGCCAAAGAAGCACAAAATCCTAAAATTACCTCTATCTGACCAGTTGACTCGTCGAGTTCAGCCATGGACTCGGCGAGTCTAGCCCCCAGAAACCCTAATTTTCGATTTTTAAGCAAGAATAAACCATAATAGCATCAAATACATCAAACAAACAGCCCTAGGCTCTGATACCACTGTTGGGTTTTAAGCAAAACATCAATCCTATGGTGTACATGCAAACCCTAATAGCTTTTGGATCTAGTTTGTCTAATGAACATGCAATTGAATATCCAAAGCTATAAACCCTAGATCTTGTTGGGTTTTGAGCATTCTAACACTCCTAAGTGTACATGCAACCCTAAATACCTTGGATCTATGTTTTCTCTATTATACATGCAAATAAGAACATCCAAGGTATTATCCTAATCTAGCATACAAAAACAATGAATGTAACAAGATAGAATACATACCTCTTGATGTAGAAAGTCTTCATGAAGCTTGAGTGCCTAGTGCCCCAAGTGTGGCACCTCAAATGGAATCACAATCACCAAAACACTTGGAATAACTTGAGAGAATTCTACACTCATGAAAATCGGCTAGCCCTTCATTACTCAAACACTAGTGGCCGATTTTGGTCAAGAATAAGATGCTTATATAGTTAGGGTTACACCATGTAAACCCTAATTGACATGGCCTTTCATTTCCATGATCCATGGGTACAAATACACCATGGAGCATCCATGGACCATCCTATGGGTTTTAGCCCAACTTGATTATCCATGGAGCATTAGCCCACTATACAAGTATGGATGATTTACACAATCAACCCATATATTTAATTAGTCTTCTTTTGATCACTTAATTAATCCTAGATTAATTCTTGATCAATACTAATTAAATAATCTTATTATTCTTATTATTAATATACTAGAACTTATAATATATTAATAACCATAAGTCTCTTATTTCTCTCATTATAGTCTATCCAAGTGCATGATGGTATGCAACCCAAATGGACTATGCCGGGTCGGGTCAAGTCTTACCAATTATAGTTATGGACTTAGACATTAATCCAACAGATCTAACATATAATAAACTGAATTAGGGTTTACAAAATTACCTTTGATTGTTATATTGCTATAACAATCAATTCCTTGCTTTCATTGGCTTCAAAATCATAGTGCCTCAAGTGCTGCACCTCTAATGGAGTCACAAACACCACTAAGCAGCTTGGATGAAGAGGATAAGAGAAGAGGCTGTCGAAAACATCTAGAAACCATAGAGGAACTCCTTACCACGTTTTTGGGGCCTTAGGGATCTATATATACATGTAGGCTATTAGGGTTTTCAACTTGGAAATCCTAATCTGACTGCTTAGGCCCTAAGCAGCCCATCGATCCCTTTCTTTAGAGTCATGGATGAAATCTTATGGGCTTCCCCATAAATTCCATCCACTCCACTCTGTGGAGTCCATTAGCCCACTCTTGCAATTATTTTATAATTACAATTCCAGTCCCTTAAGTTTAATTAATCTCTTTTAGCCACAAAATTAATTATCAATTAATTATTGACTAACATTAATTAAACAATATGATTTCTCCTTTAATATATTATTCTCATAATATATTAATAAATCATAACTAAACCTTTCTCTCCTTAATTCAACCTACATATTTCTATGGTGAAGGCAACCCAAAAGGACCATGCTCATAATCGGGTCAAGTACATACCAAAATAATTATGAACTTAGACACTAATCCAACAGTCTCCCACTTGGATAAGTCTAATAATCATTTTCCTTATGACTTCAGAACCCGATCAACAATCGTAGCTTTCAAAAGCCGCTGTCAACTCTGATCTTATCAGATAGCGTGTCCTTTAGACAAGGGGTCATATATTCCTCCATTCTCAAGAAATGGATAAACTTTGACTCAAATGCTCGCTTGTAGTCACTCATCGAATCACACACAACAATAAGTTTTATAACACCAAGTTATTGGTGCGGTTACTTATTATCAATGCGCAACCGACCAGCAAATAACAACTCACACGTCCCGGTTTCAAGAATATACAATATTATCGTCTCACTAATCACTCGTGATAAATCCATGAAGTGATCCAAGTGAGCGTGGGTTTAATCCAATACTCTAATCTTATCAAAGCACTCATGAACCCTACAACAAACTTGTTCTATGTCGAAACTCTTCAGACAATCTACAGACTCTTCATGACAGTCTTCCTTCATAGTTACTTCCAACGTATGACCGACTGTGGAGGTTCGAATAACCCAGTTATTCTGGAAGTCAAAACATGCAAACTGAAACACAACAATAATACTTAATTCTATATGGCCCAAAACTTGTGAGAGTAAATAAAACACTTCTATTTAACCACCATATTGGTTACTCATTATTTATCATTTGATGTTTCGAATAATCAACTCATTACTTGAATTATAACAACAACTGTCTCATGCTCCAAGCATGCACACTTTGTTTCCTATGGTCCTTACTTTGTGAAATAGATCAATTGAAAAACTTTTTCAATGATTTTCATTTCACAATTCTCAATCCTTATCATTAGTGTTAGAACACAAGGTTCTTGCCACTACTAGAATATGCTAGATTCTAACATTTTATGCAATGATCCTTTCGCAAAGTCATAGCACAAAAGTCACCAAGACCTAGTCAATGAAATTACAAAGTACTCTATAAAAAATTGTTATAAGACAATTCCATAGACGCGAAGTCTCACATTCAGAGTACATTCCTCTGAACATCCTTCTTGCATAAAATTTTCTAATCTAGACATAGACTCTTAATATCCAACTCCCAATATGGAAACATTTCCATATTTTCCATATGACAACTCATTCTTAATAGAATCTTATCTATTCATAATAATGTCGATATTGTCCATCCAATACCATACTTCCAACTACTCACAAGCGACCAATCCTCAGCGAACTTTAGACCGTCCTTTGATAGTTGTTTAATTATTTTAGTCAAAACCAATTCTAGTTCTTTTTCCCTCTTAATGCGCTAGACATTTGGAAAATTCTAGAATGGTCAAATATTATAGCATTTGCAATCGATCCTATACCTGAAGCATATGGGACACGATGCATAATGTCTTACATAAAAATATGATACTTTATCAATCTTCTGCCATAATATTTTATGTGTCACGTTCTCACAATTCGAACTATGAAAAGGGATGCCGTAACCATAATCGAAATTTGAGAACACACTATGTATCCTTTGACTATGTTTATTAAAATTTCTCAATCTAAGCTTTAGATTTTGAAACGAAGTATAAT
The DNA here is from genome assembly GCF_002870075.4 of Lactuca sativa. Classification (NCBI taxonomy): domain Eukaryota; kingdom Viridiplantae; phylum Streptophyta; class Magnoliopsida; order Asterales; family Asteraceae; genus Lactuca; species Lactuca sativa. The sequence goes on along the minus strand of NC_056627.2, from coordinate 919,485 downwards.
ATTCTCTCCCTTAATTATAGCAAAACAACTCTTCAACCCATGCAACTTTGCAAATTGAATCTTTGTTTTTATATAATTAATATCGCTAACTTGCAATACTTGCCATAATAATCATACAAGCATAACACTTATGCTCCCACTATCATGATGATTATTACCATATAAGCATAACACTTGTGCTCCCACTAGCTTTGACATATATTCAGAAAACACTTGAACTTCTAGAAAACAATGCCTATTGAATTTATGAAGTTCATATTTCTTATACCAGATGCTTCGATAAGCCTTAATCTAAGCTTCTTAAACATATACACCTTTGCCTTAGATAGCTCATATGTGTGTCTAAACAATGCAAAACTTATATCAATAAGTCCCAAATGTTACACTAATTGCCAGATCTCACAATTCGAACTATGGAAAGGGATGCCGTAACCATAATCGAATTTGAGAATACAATTTTTACAATTGCTATCTTCTTAAAATCTCTCTTAGTGAAAGCATGTCCTCAAAGTCATTTTCGTGAAGGAGGGAATCTTATGAAACTAAGATTTTATGGTGTATGAGTTCATATCCATGTGAATTTTCCAAAACCAAGTTTGCGAAAAATCCAAACTCATATGGATTGAACTTTCTGGACTTATAGTCGAGATATTCGATGCATCCTGGATCAGACACGATGCACCTCGATCTTAAGAGGCATTATTGGTGGCCCAACATGAAGGCAGAGATTGCCACGTATGTCGGTAAATGCTTGACTTGTGCCATAGTCAAAGAAGAGTACTAGAAGTCATCAAAACTACTATGACAACCATCCGAACCAGAATGGAAATGGGAAGAGATAGCCATGGACTTCATAACTAAGTTGTTGAAGACTTCAAGCGGTTATGACACTACTTTGGTAGTGGTCGACCGTGTAAAAAAAGTCTGCTCATTTACTAGCCATTAAAGAAACTAACAAGATGGAGAAACTCACTAAGGCCTACATCAAGTAAGTAGTCAGACTGTAGGGGTAGCGATATCTATTATCTTAGATTGAGATAGCAAATTCACTTTTAGATTTTGGCAAACATTGTAGAGATCTCTTGGAACCAAACCAGACGTGAGTACTGCATATCTTCCTCAAATAGATGGACAAAGTGAAAGGATGATACAAGCTATGGAAGTCATGCTGCATGCCTGTGTGAATTACTACGATAATGCGTATGATATTTATTTATCGCTAGTCGAGTTTTCGTACAACAATAGATATCATACTAGCATACATCCTCCCTCATTCAAGGCCTTGTATGGATGCAAATGTCGCTTTCCAATATGCTAGTAAAAAGTTGGAGATATCCAACTGGCTAGAAAGCATGTTGGAGATACTTTATGTATTGGCCTCGAGGTCACTCAGGAAATCATGCAAAAGATTGTTCAGATCAAGGAAAGGTTAAAAGCCACACACCTATAGTAAAAGTCCAATGGAAGTCTCGTAGAGGGCCGAAGTTAGTTGGGAACGCGAAAACCAAATGAAACACAAGTATTTACGACTGTTCAACGGTGATACCTCCACTAGTGGAACGAAATATTTGTAGGAACGAGATAATTTCGGGACGAAATTCCTTTAACGGGGAGGTAATGTGACATCCTAGAAATTTAGGGTTGAATCTGTAAACGGTCAGGTCACCGCAAACCTTTTTGTATCTCAATCGATCAAATTTTAATACATATTATAGTAAAAATATTGGTAAAAGTCTGAAAAATCAGACGTTCCGAACCAATTATACGTGAAACTTCAAACACGGATTCCCAAGAGTTCTACAAATCGAAAATTAATCTATTTAAATTTCCTTTGAAACCGTTGAACTTAAAACTATTGTTCGCCAAGTACTCCTTTAATTGATTTAATAAAAAAAAACTAAATAAACATAACCAAATATAAATAAATAAATGAAAATAAAATTAAGTAACAGTGGGATTATTCATTTATTTAAATCTACTCATCTTAAATGAATGCATATTAGTCTAGGGGCAGATTTGCAATTTCCTGAAACTAATTTAGTCACACTATATGAAATTAGGGTGGAGTTAGTTAGTGTGCCAAATAATAGGGACCATTTGTGCCAAAATTAGAAAGACCATGTCTTCTTCCCCATCACCAGGTGCAGGTCTCGTTTGTTCTCTGCTTCCCCATTAGAACTGATATAAAAACGAATCTTGTAAAGGAAGTGGTCCAAATTCCTCAAAGGTGAGCCTTTCACTAAATTGATGAGTCTCTTTCAAATCCTTTTGACTGGAAATCCCGGATTTAAGGCTATTAAAAGGAAATTGTTGGCACTGGAACTTCACCACCAAGAACCACCACACTACCCTCACTGTTCAGTCGAGTCCCACCCCTTTCTCCTTGCTAGAAACCGCCATCCCCACCCCACTACCACTGCAGGAGCTCCTCTCTCCACCACCACAACCCAGCCACCCATCTAGTGTTCAATCAAACCCACCCTCCAATCACCACTACCGTCTTCGTTTTGGTTTCATTGTCAATGAAAAAAAAACAAGATACCACCACCACTAAGGGTGGCCGAGAACCATCTTCATCTCAAACAAGAACCAGCACCAGGGGCGGATCCCTTTAGGGGCCAGGGGAGGCCATGACCCCCTGCTTTTCAAGTTTCTAATACCTGTTTATAAACATGTTCATATATTTAGATTGCCTAATTAGTAGAGAATCACTTTAAAGGGGCTAGGGCATAACGAAAATACAAAAGAACTTTTTACAAAACCTAAAATTCCTATTTTGAAGAAAAACTGATATTCCAATAAAAATTCTTAGTACCTAATGTTCCTAATTCGGAGGAAACCTTATCCACAAAGAATAAATGTTTAAATTTTTAACTATTTTTAATAACATGATGAAGAAGAAAAAGAACTAAAAAGCCTTCAACATGAATTTGAAAACATTGCCCTTAACCATCGTGCTTAACACCCTTTTTCTCGTTCTCTCCATCACTGGGTTTCTTCTGCGGTATAAACATCTTCTGCATCCTTCTCAAGTATGAACATCTTCTTGTTATTTATAAGTCCAAACTACCTATTTTTTGTATATTATAGTATCATACAGAAGAGTACATGACAATGTGATATCATGAATTATGGTGGTCAGTGTGTTTATTGCTTTTTTTATCAAAGATAGTACACTATGTTGCAGACTAAAAACTAGCTTTTGACTTTTTTTTTGCCTAAATAATAGTACCATATAAAAATAATTTCTTGTAAATTTGTTATCAATTTGTTATTAGGAGACAATTTTTTTTCTAGTTATTTTAATGCGTCTTTGTGCTAGAAGTTAAAGAGATGTCATATTCTTTTAAATTTTGTAATTCTACTTACCTTAGTTGTATAAAGGTTTTGAGAAGATAAATAGGTATGTTGTTAAAATTATGTTTGGAAAAGTATGACAAAAAATCATGCGTACCTTTAGATCACACATACTTGTTAATTGATAGTTAGTTTAGATTTTAGTAAATAAATGTAAAAAAAATGGACTCATAAACCAAAAGTATTAGAATTATTGATATGTTATAGCTACCAATCAAATTTTAGTTTCGGTTTCGGCCCCCCTAACATTAATGGCCGTGTTCCGCCCCTGACCAGCACCGATGGTCTTGAACCATCATGTTGCACCACTAGACACCATCCAACCTCATCCTACCTCCTATTCCCTCCCTCTCGACGACCTGTTGTTCATAAAACGAAGAAGGGTACAAGAACCGCTAAGGGGTTCCACCCACGACCATCTACCACCACCACCACCAGAGCCATTGCCCCTGCTGCTTTTCATTCACGAACTCGACTGTTTTGTGATCACCACCAACTCCTCCTTCTTCCCTCGTGTCATTTCCCAACAAGTGTAAGAAAGGACGAAGCAGACCGGAGCAGCCCTCGCAACTACTGTCGGAGACAACAATTACCCATCACCGCCGCTGACATTTACTTCCGAAGTCACCACCACCGACGACTCCACCACTGTTTCTACATTCGACCGCCATCGCCGCCTCCACAATTTAATTTCCACCATCGATGATGCCAGACAAGGCCAAGAGACCCAACGAGAAACCCGATTTCCTTCTTAACGGCACCTACAACTCGTCAATTGCAAGAGACGGGTACTGTTCAAACTCTCACACATTTTATTTAAATGTAACCCTAGAGATCGAGAAAATATCCACTTTTCACCCCCCCTAGTGAAATAAATCAGTCATTAAGCCCAAAGTTCCTTCGGATTTATCCAGATTTATTCCCTCCACCATAAACCCTAACAAATTAAGTCATAAAACTCAAATCAGGTTGAAATATGCACATTTAGCCCCTGGTTTGAGAATATTTTGCAAAATTAGTCCCTGGAGTATGATTTTGGCAAAATCAACCCCTAGAGTTTATTTACTTTATCAAAGGCCACACTATACTTAATAGTTAATACCCAAACTACCCTTTTGGATTTTTTAGGTAATTTAAATACAACCGGTGAATCGTTTTAAGAGCAAGGAGCGTCACGAAATGACTTTCACGACAAGTTTCACCCTCGAGATTCGTCCACGCTTCAAGGGTGAGTGTTTACGGCCCCTTTTTAATATTTTTACGCTTTGGGGGAGAATACATGTGCTATATATATTTATTGATCTTGACAAACACTTACCAAATTCAAAACTAGTTTATAGATATTATTTTGTTAAATAATATTTCATTTACAAATAAGCTAGTGATAAATATGTTTTATATAAATATGTTACAGTTGTTTTTTTTCTAAATACAACTAGTACAGATAACAAATGATTTCTGCATACAAAATATTATGATTTTATGACAAAATATGTTATAAAACTTATGTTTTAAAAAGTTACCGCATCTGTAGTATTTCATGTGCATACCAAACATACATATACGAGTTATCAAACTCTTATCTTGAAATCATTTATGTACTGTGTACACTACCATGAGATTTGCCACTTGTTTGAACGAGCATTACACATTTTTATGGATTTTCTTATCAAGTATAACCGGTTTTTCATGAAGAACTCTAGTTAAGGGCCTTATGAGTGAGACATTATTCATTACCCTAAGTGAAAACAAACACATAGAAGACCCACACCACTATAACCGTTAATCTTCGGTGTTGAGATAACTATATATAGATCTATACGGGTAGACATCCCCACCCGTGGTTGCTAGCTACAAACTCGACCGATCAATCGAAGCAGGTGATAAATATCTAAAACAGTTTTACGACGTCCAACGAAGCGTTGTAGGGGTAGGTACAGTCACATAGCTCGGTTATAGGACTCACTATACGCATTAACTAGATCTCATAATCTAGAAACCACGTATCCGGTTTCTCTGATTATCAAACATTTTGAGTATGGATTTACTCACGGTTTTCTTTGAGTACCAAACATTTTGAGCATGGAATTACTCACGGTTTCTCTGATTACTAAACATTTTGAGTATGGATTTATTCACGATTCTTTGAGTACCAAACATTTTGAGTATGGAATTACTCACGATTTCTCTGATTACTAAACATTTTGGGCATGGATTTAATTATAATTTTTTGTTTTATCAAACATTTTCAAACATGGGTTAAACTATAAATGGAATACTTTTTAATATTTTAAAGTATCATTACTGCGGTTAGCAGAAAACCTATAAACTCTCACTAACCTTGTGTTGACCCTCAAAATTTCATGTATTCTTAGGGTATCACCAAACGAGCTTTCAGTCAGAAGATCAGTCACGGATTTCAGGCGACCTAGATTTATCTAGCTTTTGTTAAATCGGCCTATCTGTTAAGGCAACTTTATGAATTTCTTATTATGAACTTTGTATTCAAACCTTAAAGATTAATGTAATTGCTATGTTGTTATTGTTGTAACTTGTGATCTATATTCAATTTGCTTGTGATCCATGAACTAAGTCGCACAGCCCGGTGTATTCCGCCGCCTCGGCCGGGGTGTGACAGATTGGTATCAGAGCTAAATTGGCTATAGAGAACTCGTATCCTTGAAAGAGGAAATACAACTATAGCTACAGGCTCCTAATAAAAGTATTATTAATAAATATACTACTTGTCGACTGCTCACGAGAGAGGCAACTAGTTTGAAGGTCCGCTGGGGTTGCTGGATTTCAAAATGGCTTAATCGCCACAATGGTTATGGCCCCCAGTGTTTCATATATGGCCGTCGTCTATGATTTGTAGTCTTGGAGTACAAACCAAAATTTAATAATACTACAAACCTAACCAACAATAATTTATAAGAGTTATATATACTTTGGCCCGCAATGAGAACGCTTAATAAAACTTCCGACTACCTTCAACTAAAGCTACTAACTCAACCCTTTAGGTCAAAAGCCACAACTAAGGTTGGTAGCGTACATAGGTCATACCATAAATAAACTAGGAACGCGCGCCTATGTTATTTATGGTCAGGCTGGTGAACAACCAACCTTGAGCGACGAGTTTGACAGACTACAATGGTTGACAGTTTTAGAGATTGAACGATGTTCTCAAGACTCGATAGAGATACCTAATGCCTAAACTCCTTGTATCAACTCCCAGACAACATATACATAAAAAAAATCATAAAAATACTTAAATATCTGGGATGACGTCAAAATTTCCTGATATACCTAAATTCGAAGAAGAATGAACAACCAATAACTTCATAAAAAGAAAAGCCCATAGTTCCTAGTAGATCGTTCGGTAGCCTCCAAACTTCTATCTCCCTTATCTCCCAAAGATGGCGAAGATTCTTTCGAAGACGAACCACTTAAAGAACCCTTGAAAAGGGGAGGAAACAGAAGAAGAGAAGGGAACGATTGAAGATGAGAAACCAGTTGAAGAAAACCTGAAAGGAAAGGGACTAACAAATGAAGAGTTCACCATTAAAAAGCCACCAATGTACTACCTCTACTGATTAATTTCAGCTGGACGCTCTATATGGACACTCCTAAGGAGAGGATTCCACCTCATCCCCAATGTGATACTTATGCCTAAAGGAAGCAAATGTCATCACAAGAGTCAGAATGACTGACAAATACTCTGAGAGAGAACTAATAGTCTCAAGGAACAAGAATATGACAAGTCATCATTCTCCAAGTCCGTTCTCACCTATCGAAAAGTCTATCAACAAAGTTGTGCTTCTCCCAATTGAACGAAGTGTTCGAATTAAGCCAACAAATTAAATCTATGATAGACAGCATGAGTATGTAGAATGCGCCACTCACACTCTAATCCAGAGAGTCGGAGAACTCAAGAAATAACAATATGATGAAAATTGGATTGCCCGTATACTATTCCATCATATCAAAGAAAGGTCATTACCCACGGTCACAAAATATATACTGGAGTATAGAGTCCAACTGACCTAAAGCAGATTAGGAATCAAACGATTCTAACAAATTAAAGGGTGCGTGAAACTCATAATCAGCTCGAGGAGCTAGCCAACCTACTAATTGGAACTTTTAAATATCTAACAAGTTTACCTAGTGCGAATAGTACCCTTAGGTTAAGGTCAGGAATCATGGGAAAAGAGATTATATACAAACATTTATCCCTTCTATGTCTCTCAATGAATGAAGCTTTTTTGTTACTAACCCTGCCCATGTTTATAAACTGGTGTAACAAGGTGTAACTAAAATGAAAGTGTTTATGCAATCGAGTGTTTCAAAGGTCATAAATATTATCACTCCTCGCTCTATAATTTGGAAATCTATGGGGTTTCTAGAATCTATCCCTATTTCTCTATCGTTTGGAATCGGTAGGATTTCAATTCTCTCTTTATCATTTAAATTGGCAGGATTTCAACTCTCCCTCTGACATTTGGAAACATGTAGAATTTTAGAAATCGATCACTCTCTCTATCATTTTGAAATCTGTAGGATTTGAGGAACAAGTCACACTGAAACACTGTCATACAATACGACTTATACATGCTCGTTTATAACTAAATTGTTATCGGTACATTTCCAGTCATCAAACTTCATTCATTTGTGCTATTTTATTATGGTATCGACAGAAGCTTCATTGACCGTAAGTTTTGTAGCGCCCCGATTCTCGGGTATTGCTTAAATAAGATTCATTTACTTAGGATATACTCGACGAGTTGGTTGACCTACTCGTCAAGTAGCAGCGAGGTGGGATCGCGTGTTAAGTGACCTACTCGACGAGTCCATGTTGGACTCGGTGAGTAGAAGCTGGAAGTGGAAACCCTAAATCTCGGGGTTTGCACCTCTATTTAAAGGAGGGTTAGCCTCCTTTGGCCTCTTTACAGTCCTTGAGATCCCCTTAAAACCCTAATTGGTATGTGTGTGCCTTGGTGTGGTGTTTGAAGCTTGGAAAAGAGGATCTTGGAGGAAGAAAGCTAAGAGTACAAAGGAAACTAATGCAAGGAAGGAGTGGGAAGCAGAATTTACCTCAGCTAGCATCCTTTGGAGGTATCAAAGTGCCATTCTTACTTCCCTTTTTCCCTTTTGTTGAGTTTCTAGGGCTTTTTATGGGTTTTAAGTTGGTATGATGAGCTATGGGCTAGATCTGAAGTTGTAACTTCAGATCTGGACCCTCCTTGGATTCTAGAAGCATAAAGTCATAGTCTTGGTTGTGAGTAAGGTCCCTCTTGAGCATGAAGTTCCATTAAGAACTTAGAATACACATTTAGAGCCTTTATGGTCATGCATGCACGTAAAGTTTGCAACTTTACGTGATAAGCATGCCCTAGAAGCTTGGATCTATGAGTTGGAGCTGTTGCATGGCTCAAAATATGTCTGTATGGAGGAAAAGGACTGAATGGACTCTGCGAGTCACATTAAGATGGCCGTGAACTCGACGAGTGGGATGAACAACTCGGCAAGTCCGATGAAGATCGCCATATGACTCGACGAGTTGAAGAACAACTCGGCGAGTCGGATGAGTTTCCTCTGGGATATGTATGAGTGTGTATCCGTTGAGTTTCAAGGAGGGAACTCGACGGGTGACCTTAAGTTTGATCGAGAATCAAAGGAACTCGACGAGTCACTCCGATGACTCGGCGAGTTGGAATGTACTTCAGGGAACTTGACGAGTAGCCAAGGGTACTCGGCGAGTTAAGGTCAACATGGACTGTTGACCTTGACTGAGGACTTTGACTTTGACCAGGGGTTGACTAGTGGGTTGTGGAGTACCTTATAAGGTTAAGGACTTATGAGTATGTTGTACTATGATGATAGGTGGTGGAACCTGTGTCAAGTGATCCGAGAGTTGGAGTTTACCTTTCGTGTCGACATCTATGAGGTGAGTTATCCTCACTATATCGATAGGGTCTACGGCACCAAGGCCGACCCTTTAGTTGTTATCGTTATGGTATGCTACATGTGGTTATGATCTGTTAGATCGGAATCGGGGTAGACAGTATGTTATGCACTTATGATCCGTAGGGATTGGTATGTTAGTGACCTGTTAGGTCAGTACTCTAGATAAAGGAGAATTCTATGATGATCAGTGTGACATATATGTTTGATGTTTGTATGTGCATGTATGTGATAGTATGCGCACATGGTTATTTTCTGGTGGTTGGGTTGAGGCGGTCCTGCTTTGTGCGGAAGGCCAATATACCCTATGAGCGGTCCGGGGAGACGGTAGGCCCACGTGGCGGACCAGTCATGCCGAAGGCTCGGGATAGGTTCAGACAGACTGTAGGCCCGATAGGGCAGTCCAGTTAAGCCGATGGCCCAATATGCATGTTGATTGATTGATTATTATTGGCATAGTATTGTTAGTGTGGTATTAGTATTTTGGGGGTAGCTCACTAAGCCCTCGGGCTTACAGTTTTAGTTTATTGTTTCAGGTACTTCAGAAGATCATGGGAAGGCGAAGGCATGACTGTACCGCTCCTCATCCTTATGTTATGATTTTTCGGACACTCTGATGGGAAATGATTTGAAAACATTTTGTAAACAATACTATTTGGTTTTTATTTATGATTGAAAAAGTTTAAATTTAGCATAAAATTTATGGATGTTATAAGTTGGTATCAAAGCCTTGGTTTGAGTGAATGGGAGGAACACTCGTGTGAATCCAGTCTCAAATCAAGGAGATTTTCGGAACATAAGTTTTAAAATGGTTTTCAAAATAAGGATGGAGGATGCAGAGGGTACGATCAGTCGGAGCCTGTAAGTGAACCCCAAAATACCATACAGTCATTTGATATTCTGATATGTTAGAACAGCATGCTAGTGCTAGGCTAGGGATCTTCAGGAATCACATGATAGACTTGCCTGATTATATGATGTCTATTTGCCTAGGGTTTCTTGTATATGTAATTGACATCATAACTGTAGATGTTTGGTGTATGCATCACGGCTGTGTATAATCAAGATCTTATAGCCTGCGAATGTCTAATTCGACCTTAGTGTAGGATTAGATATTCGGAAGTCTATGGGGTCCAGCGTTACGTGCAACTAGCGTGCATCGTCGCTGCAGGGGATGATGGAAGTTTCATGGATGTGTGAGTTGTGATAAGTGGTGAGACTACATGCGAGATATTTGGTATTACCCTAGAAGTGAGGGTTGGGCGCATTTCTATGTTGATTATATTGTTAGGGCGTTCTGGTGATGCTTGAGACAAATATGGGTAGGTGTGGATGGTAGTATGGGCCCGTACTACTGAAAGCACAGGACCCATATGCGTAACAAGGAAATCACAACCCTGGGGTTTTTGGGGTTTTGGACTCATGACATTATGTTATTTATCTGATGACTTGTATATATATTCCAGTATGGTGGTGACGCGACGTGCTGCTTCGGGATACGGATCAGGATCAGGATCAGGATCGGGGTCGGGAGACAGAGGGTTGGAGGTGCCGGTCGCACCTGAGCCCGTTGTCTAGAAAGGGACCAAGGAGTTGGATGCAAGGATCAGGGAGATCATGCACGATGAGATTGCTGCTGCATTCTGAGCGCAGTTGCCAAAGATGTTTGGGTCGATTAAGACCGCGATGGTTGAGTATTTTGATGAGCGATATGCAGCTCTAGCAGAGACAGTTGCTGTCACACCCCAAAACCAAGAACGACGGAAACGTTCTGGGGCGGAGGACGTCATGTAAACTATCACAACACAGTAAAAGTAAACAAGCAAACAATATCATCCATTGCATTAAATATATAATTTTAATACAAGTGTGTTCTGTACAGTTATAGACACCAAAAATAATGTAAGTCAAAATAAAGAGATGAGTCCTGTATGCGCTCCACCTTCTCAAAAGCTGGTCTAGGTACCTGTCTACTGATGACCTGAGAATACAAGTTATTTTGAAAGAGTTTATCAGCATTAAGCTGGTGAGTTCATAAGTATTTTAGTGTCGGTGTTTGTTATCAAAACGTTTGAACCTATCTCAAGTGTAAGTTTGTAAAATATGTGTGAATGTTTGTAAAAGTTTGAATCTCTTAGAAAAACCTATATTTTCCATTAAAGTAGCCTTCTACCAAAGCTTAACTGTTTTGTATGTTCGTTTGTAGTAAAAAAATGTGTAATTTCCCAAGTGTAACTATCATTTAACAAAATATAGTTTGTACATTAATGTTTAAGTGAAATAATCACTAAATATATGTAATGGGTAAATTATTGTAGTACTATAGTGTTGTATTATAGGAACTACTGCTGTACTAACTACCTTAAAATAGATTTATATTAAGGTATTATGTTATTTAATTGTACCATACTATCGACCGGTAACAACGACATAATGAATGGTCGTAACACGGAATGATGTTTGGCACCCGCAGACCTGCAGGTCCGGCTGTAGCTAGCAGCAAGGTGTAGGATAGTCAATCCAGTATAGATCTATACGCAAACTCACGCTCTCCCTCCAAGAGAATTCTGGTAACAACTCGGGCCATGACATTTAAGGCATGCTCCGATACAGTGGATCACAATTGTAAACGTATTCAGGTATATGTATTGTATTGTTACTTGTTCTAGTATCGTTGTATGTGTTCTCTTCCTAGTATAGTTGTATATGTTCTTCTCTAGTATAGTTGTATATGTTCTTCTCTAGTATAGTTGTATATGTTCTTCTCTAGTATAGTTGTATATGTTCTCATAGTAATGTAATGTATATATTCTCATAGTAATGTAATGTATATGACTCATGAATGAACTGACTCATAGATCTAGCAATAGTATAAATGTAATTCTGTGTTACCCCGATGGTAACTTACTAATGATGTAACTGATACACATGAATAGTGAAAGTACTTTTATGTCTATATATGCACACATAATATATAATTAATACTGAAATGACCCTCGGACGGCTACCTGAAATCCCACCAGACCACATCCAAATCGAGGAAAAGGAAATAGAGCGGACAGCCTTCCTAAGCCTTTTAAACATTTCTTATATATCTATACATATATGGACATGCAATTTATAATAAGTATAATAAAGTTTAAATAAAAGTATTTGATAAGTAAAAGGGTTTGTAAAACATTTTGAAGTAAAACAGTTTGGTAAATAGTTTGAACAGTGATGAAATCATTGGTTTTCTAGTTATTAATCACATGTGATTGATGTAATAACTATAAGTATTCAACTTGTATTCCCCCCCATAAAAGCATTTAAAACATTTAAAAGTATTTCAAAGGTTAATTGAAGGGGTATAAACTCACCTGTAGTGAGTGGTTCTGATGACAATGTTGGATTTGATGCTAGGTGTCAAGTGGTGACTTGAGTACACGCGCGAATCCTATTTAGCATATATTGGCACATATATGGATTTAATTAGTGTTATGAACGACTAATTGATGATTCTGGGACCACCTTAGGGACTAGTAAACACTTATAATGAAGTGTTATAATCACATATGATTGTATAAGGGTTTATAAGTCTATACAAGAGGGTGTATGGCCAAAATACACACTATATGTGTGTGTGCGGCCTAGAGTGCTGCCAACACATGTGTGCGGCCCTGTGTGTGGCCATGTGTGCTGCTAGGTGGTGTGTGCTGCCATGTGTGCTGCCAGATGAAGATCTTGGTGTTCTGTGTGTTCTTGGTACATTTTATGAAGATCTTCAAGGAGAATGGATGATACTTGAGATGATTTTTGTGTTCTATGTTTGAAGAAATGAAGAAAGTGTGTAAAAATGATTCAAGGGTGGTATATATGTGGGGAGTGTGTGGTTGGGAAAGTGTGAGGCCGCAAACAAGAGTGTGTGGCCGCACACTCAAGTGTATGGCCGCACACTCCATGTATTGGAGTGTTTGGCTCGGTTTTGATCCCTACACTTTGAGTTAACCCTTTTCAACACTCCTACCTTAATTATATCATAATTAGAACGCTTTATTAGACTCTAAAGGGTACTACATTATAGTAAAATAAGTCTAATATTGGAAAGAATTGAAGAGTGCATGCGAGAAGTTTTTCGGGTTGTCACAGCTGCCGCTGCAGCCACTTCGGCTATAACTGCGGCAGGGGTTGGAGGAGGAGTCGGCAGGGCTTTCCAGTACCGGGACTTCGATAATATGAAGCCCACGATGTTTGATGGTACACAGGATGCGATTAGGGCTATGAGGTGGTTATCTGGCATGGAGGGTTGTTTCTTCACGTGCTCATGTGCTGCTGACCAAAAGGTCAGGTGTACCCTAAACCTCCTGAGGCTTCGGGAAAAGGACTGGTGGAGGCTAACAACTGGGTCGTATACTGATGATCAGCAGGCTACTGTTACTTGGGAGTCGTTCAGAGATATGTTCCGCACCCGCTACGTTCCACGCGTTGAGCGGGAGCGGCTTGCGCAGGTGTTTTTGACATCGAGACAGGAAGGGGAGTCTGTGATGGAGATTACCCGTATGTTCACGGAGAGGGCTATGTTTTGTCTAGAGTTTGCCTCAGAGCAGTCTCAGATGACTCGTTATCTGAGTATGCTCAAGACTGATATTCGACAGTTTGTGTCTACACAACGATGTGATACCCACTTGGACCTTCAGGAAGTCGCGCGACGACGTGAGTTAGAGAAAGAGTTGCAGCTGAAGGAGCAGCGTCAGGCATTGGTACAGTCTCAGCCGACGCCTAAGCGGTCTAAGACCGTCGATACACGGTTTGGGGGTCATCAGAGCCGCACTTGTGGGAAGTGTGGCAAGGCTCATTCGGGGGTTTGTCGAGCACGAGGTGGGTGCCACAAATGTGGCAAGGAGGGGCACTATGCCAGGGACTGCCATCAGTCTGCCCCTCCAACAGATATGAGAATTTGTTACCATTGTCATCAGGTTGGTCATGTGAAGACCAACTGTCCGCAGCTCACCGCCAAGCCGGCACAGGGTTCCGTGCCAGCTGCTGTGAGGATTGGAGATAAGAGTCCAGTCAAGGTGGAGCCTCCGAAGGCTCAGGGTCGCGCCGTCCAGCTCATGGCCGAGGAGGCCAAGTTAGCACCAGATGTGGTTGCTGGTATGTTTTCTATTCTCTGTCTCATTTATTGTATTCGTGTTATGCTTATTGATTGTACCTGTGATTAAGTACGTTTTTAGTGAATTCTTTGCCCACTTTGGTATTATTTGACTCGGGACGAGTCAATCGTTTGTATCTCAGACCTTCTCTAGAGGGTTTAGTGTGCCGATAGATGATCTTGATCGTCCGTTGTGAGTTTTGATCGCCAACGAGCCTGGGGTCTCTGCTTCTTTGGTCTTCCGGGGATGCGAGTTGGAGATTTTTGGGGTATCCTTCCCGATAGATTTGATTCCTATTCCCATGAGGGACGTATGCGTGATTATAGGGATGGATTGGCTTAGCCGCTTTGTCGCCATGATTGACTGTGAGGGGCAGCGGGTGGTGTTTTGAACCCCAAGTGGGGGAGAACTTGTAGTATATGGTGAGGGCACCAGGTTGGGATCAGGGTTTTGTTCGGCAGCCAGGGCTCGGCAATATATTCAGCACGGGTGTGTCGGTTATTTGGCATATGTTGTAGATATGCGGGTTAGAGAGCAACTTTCAGTTTCTGAGGTCCCGGTGGTGAGGGAGTTTGCTGATGTGTTTCCAGAGGAGTTACCCGGAGTGCCTCCGGAGAGGCAGTTTTAGTTTAGGATTGACCTAGTGCTAGGTGCGGCCCCTATCACTAAGGCGTCGTACCAACTGGCACCGCCAGAGATGCAGGATTTGTCATCTCACTTCCAGGAACTGGTGGGTAAGTAGTTTATTCGTCCGAGTAGTTCACCCTGGGGAGCACCGATCCTTTTCGTCAGGAAGAAGGATGGTTCGCACAGGATGTGCATTGACTATAGGGAGCTGAACAATTTAACGGTGAAGAACCGTTATCCGCTTCCGAGGATAGACAATCTTTTCGATCAGCTGCAAGGTGCATCTTGGTTTTCCAAGATTGATTTGAGATCAGGATATCACCAGGTCAGGGTGAGGGAGGAAGATGTGAAGAAGACCGTGTTTCGGACTTGTTATGGTCATTACGAGTTTGCGGTGATGCCGTTTGGACTCACCAATGCGCCAACAGTGTTCATGGATCTGATGAACCGTGTATGCAGACCGATGCTTGATCACTCGGTCATTGTGTTTATAGATGATATCTTGGCGTACTCCAAGACTAGAGAGCAGCATGAGGAGCATCTCAGGGAGCTGCTGGAAGTTCTAAGGCGAGAACGTTTGTATGCCAAGTTCTCGAAATGCGAGTTTTGGTTACAGGAGGTCCAGTTCCTCGGACACCTCATTAACCAGGAGGGGATTCTGGTCGATCGGGCCAAGGTGGAGGCGGTTATGCAGTGGGAGACCCTGAAATCTCCCTCTGACATAAGGAGTTTCTTGGGTTTAGCAGGGTATTATCGGAGATTCATTAGTGATTTCTCCAAGATTTCCGTACCCCTCACTCATCTAACGAGGAAGGGGTGGATTTACGGTGGGGCCCCGAGCAGCAGAGGGCGTTTGAGACCCTCCGATAGTGTTTATGCGAGGCGCCGGTTTTGACACTCCCCGAGGGAGTGTAGGATTTTGTTGTATTTTGCGATGCATCCATCACTGGCTTGGGGGAAGTCCTCATGCAGAGAGGACGGGTGGTAGCCTATGCATTGCGGCAGCTGAAGCCCCATGAGACGAGGTACCCCACGCACGATCTTGAGTTGGGTGTAGTGGTTTTCGCTCTCAAGATTTGGAGGCACTATCTTTACGGGGTCCGTTGCACTATATACACGGATCACAAGAGTTTGACACACATCATGGATCAGCCAAACCTGAACATGAAGAGGCGCAGGTGGTGGGATGTGGTTAAGGACTATGATTGTGAGATCCTTTACCATCATGGTAAAGCGAATGTGGTTGCGGATGCTCTGAGCTGCAAGTCAGCTAGGCCCTCAACCCCAGTTAGGTGTATGAGGATAGTGGTGGATTCCCCACTGGTAGGTTTGATTAGGGATGCTCAGATTGAGGGCATGAGACCAGAGAACTGGAAGTTGGAGAGGATTAAGGGAGCAAGCGCCCGGTTTATTCAGGATAGTCGCGAATTGTTGACCCGTTATGGTCAGGTTTGGGTTCCGATGTCCGGAGGGGTCCGGCAGACAGTGATGGAGGAGGCTCATAAGTCTCGTTTTTTGATTCACCCGGGAGCCACCAAGATGTACCGTGATTTGAGTTCGAGTTATTGGTGGCCTGGCATGAAGCGAGATATCGCTTGGTTTGTTGAGAGGTGCTTGACCTGTAGGATGGTCAAGGCCGAGCATCAGAGACCGAATGGTAAGTTGCAACCTCTGGAGATTCCCATGTGGAAATGGGAATGGATCGCGATGGATTTCATCACGAAGTTGCCGAAGACGACAAGGGGGTTTGATGCTATATGGGTCATCGTGGATCGATTGGACAAGAGTGCCCATTTCCTAGCCATATGGGAGAGTTCGTTGGCAGAGAAGTTGGCTGACCTGTACGTCAGAGAGGTTATCTCTCGTCATGGGGTTCCGATTTCTATCATTTCCGATCGAGATGTCAGGTTTACTTCCCGTTTTTGGCAGAAATTCCATGAGGACCTGGGTACACGACTGCATTTTAGTACGGCGTTCCATCCGCAGACTGATGGGCAGAGTGAGCGGACCATTCAGACCCTCGAGGATATGTTGAGGGCGTGCGTTATTGATTTCGGTGGGAGTTGGGATTCCCACCTACCGCTTGCAGAGTTCGCCTACAACAACAGCTATCATTCCAGTATTGGTGCCCCGCCTTTCGAGTTGTTGTATGGGCAGAAGTGTAGAACCCCAGTTTGCTGGGGCGAGATTGGGCACAGAGTGATGGGTCGGACAGAGGTAGTTCTGCAAACTACCTAGATGATACAACAAATTAGACAGCGACTGCAGACCGCTCAGAGTCGGCAGAAAAGTTATGCCGACCAACGCCGATATGAGTTGGAATTTCAAGTGGGTGACATGGTCCTCCTGAAGGTCTCACCCTAGAAGGGTGTGATCCGCTTTAGGAAGAGGGGAAAATTGGGTCCCCGTTATATTGGGCCGTTCAGGATTATTGCCAGGGTTGGAAAGGTGGCTTATAGGCTAGAGCTTCCGGAGGAGCTTAGCCGGATCCACAACACATTTCATGTTTCGAAATTGCGAAAATGCATTATGGACTAGGAGGCAGTGGTATCATTGGATGACATTCAGGTCGATGAGCGCCTGAACTATGTGGAGAGGCCTGTGGCTATTTTGGAGAGGAAGAAGAAGATTCTGCGGAACAAGGAAATACCTTTAGTAAGGGTACAGTGGGAACATCAGAAGGGATCTGAGTGGACATGGGAGCCGGAGGCGGAGATGCGCGAGCATTACCTGGCATTGTTTACTCCAGCGGACTTCGAGGATGAAGTCTCGTTCAAGTGGATGATAGTTGTAATGCCCCAATTCTCAGGTATTTCTTAAATAAGATTGATTGAGTTAGGATCTACTCGATGAGTTGGTTGACTTACTCATCGAGTAGCAGCAAGGTGGGATCGCATGTTAAGTGACCTACTCGACGAGTCCATGTTGGACTCGGCGAGTAGGAGCTGGCAGTGGAAACCCCAAACTCTGGGGTTTGCACCTCTATTTAAACGAGCCTTAGCCTCCTTTGGCCACTTTACAGTCCTTGAGATCCCCTTAAAACCCTAATTCGTGTGTGTGTGCCTTGGTGTGGTGTTTGAAGCTTGGAAAAGAGGATCTTAGAGGAAGAAAGCTAAGAGTACAAAGGAAAATGAAGTAAGGAAGGAGTGGGAAGCAGAATTTACCTCAGATAGCATCCTTTGGAGGTATCAAAATGCCATTCTTACTTCTCTTTTTCCCTTTTGTTGAATTTCTAGGGCTTTTTATGGGTTTTATGTTGGTATGATGAGCTATGGGCTAGATTTGAAGTTGTAACTTCATATCTGGACCCTCCTTGGATTCTAGAAGCATAAATTCACAATCTTGGTTGTGATTAAGGTCCCTCTTGAGCATGAAGTTCCATTAAGAACTTAGAATAGACATTTAGAGCCTTTATGGTCATGCATGCACGTAAAGTTTGCAACTTTACGTGATAAGCATGACCTAGAAGCTTGGATCTATGAGTTGGAGCCGTTGCATGGCTCAAAATATGTCTGTGTGGAGGAAAAGGACTGAATGAACTCGACGAGTCACATGAAGATGGTCGTGAACTCGACGAGTGGGATGAACAACTCGGCGAGTCCGATGAAGATCTCCATAAGACTCGACAAGTTGAAGAACAACTCGGCGAGTCAAATGAGTTTCCTCTAGGATATGTATGAGTGTGTATCCATCGAGTTGCAAGGAGGGAACTCAATGGGTGACCTTAAGTTTGATCGAGAATCAAAGGAACTCGACGAGTCACTCCGATGACTCGGCGAGTTGGAATGTACTTCAGGGAACTCGACGAGTAGCCAAGGGTACTCGGCGAGTTAAGGTCAACATGGACTGTTGACCTTGACTGAGGACTTTGACTTTGACCAGGGGTTGACTAGTGGGTTGTGGAGTACCTTATAAGGTTAAGGACTTATGAGTATGTTGTACTATGATGATAGGTGGTGGAACCTGTGTCAAGTGATCCGAGATTTGGAGTTTACCTTTCGTGTCGACATCTACGAGGTGAGTTATCCTCACTATATCGATAGGGTCTATGGAACCAAGGCCGACCCTTTAGTTGTTATTGTTATGGTATGCTACATGTGGTTATGATCTGTTAGATCGGAATCAGGGTAGACAATATGTTATGCAGTTGTGATCCGTAGGGATTGGTATGTTAGTGACCTATTAGGTCAGTACTCTAGCTACAAGAGAATTCTATGATGATTAGTGTGACAAATATGTTTGATGTTTGTATGTGGCTGTATGTGATAGTATGCACACATGGTTATTTGTTGGTGGTTGGGTTGAGGTGGTCCTGCTTTGTGATTGAAATGATTGGAAAACACTCCTCATCCTTATGTTATGAGTTTTGGGACACTCTGATGGGAAATGATTGGAAAACATTTTGTAAACAATACTATTTGGTTTTTATTTATGATTGAAAAAGTTTAAATTTGGCGTAAAATTTATGGATGTTATAAGTTTAGAAGCATGCTAAGCCATAAATCCTTCAACGGCCAAGTAGAAGGCATCTTAGAGATACTTACCAATTTCCCCCTCACCTTGAATAACCATGTCTCTCAAGTCAACCTAATACCCATGACCATTGGAAGTTTCGATGAGATCATCGAAATGGATTGGTTATCACCTCTTTGAGCCGAAGTTATATGCTATGAGAAGGTCATCCGATTGCCCATACCCAACAAAGAAACTCTTGTAATTTATGGAGATAAATTAGGGAAGAACCTAAGAGCCATTTCTTGTGTGAAGGGAATGAAGCGCTTACAAAAAAGTTGATTCACTTTCTTGGCCCACGTGATGGATATGCAAGGAAAGGGTAAGGAAATCAAAGATATTCCACAAGTGTGCGATTGCCCGGACGTATTCTCAGAAGATCTACATGGACTACCTCCATTCAAGTAGGTGGAATTCCAAATTGACTTAAACCAGGGTGTAGTGCTAGTGGCAAGATCTCTTTATCACCTGGCACCATCAAAAATGCAAGAACTATCTGATCAACTCCAAGAACTAATTGACAAAGGCTTTATCTGGCCAAGCTTTTCACCATCAAAGGCTTTATCTGGCCAAGCTTTTCACCTTGGGTGTTGCTTGTCAAAGAGAAGCATGGATCATTCAGGATATGCATCGACTATCAAGAGTTGAACCAATACCTACTCCCGAGGATCGATGACATGTTCGACCAGTTGCAAGGACCCCACTACCAATCGAAGATCGACCTAAGATCCGATATTCATCAACTCATAGTTCAAAAGAAGACACTCCTAATATGACATTTAGGACATGGTATGGTCACTGCAATTTCCTGGTTATGCCCTTTTGGTTGACCCATGCACCGAAAATATTCACGAATCTTATGAACCGAGTGTGAAAACCCCATTTGTACAAGTTCGTGATCGTCTTTACCGATGATATTCTAATATATCCACAAACCAAGGTATAATATGACCAGAACTTGCGTTTAATTATGGAACTACAAGGAAGGAGAAACTATATGCAAGGTTCTCAGAATGCGAATTTTGAAATCAATGAGGTGCGTTTCCTCGATCATGTGGTCAATAGCGAAGGAATTCATGACGACCCTGTAAAGATTGAAGCAAATACAGATTGGAAAGAACCAATGACATCAACCGAAGTACGCTAGTTATTAAGGCTTATGGGCTATTACCAGAGATTCATCGAGAATTTCTCTAAAATAGCCAAGCCTCCAACTTCTCTAACCCATAAAGAAAAGAAATCCGATTGGGGAGACAGTCAAGGGTATGCCTTCCAGAGATTGAAACAAACGTCGTGCCGTGCACCGATCCCGCCTTTCCCTAGAGGGAATGGAAGACTTGGTAGTACTCTGTGATGCCTCTTGCCAAGGATTATGATGCATGATGATGCAAAGGAATGAAGCCATTGTATACACATCCAGACAACTTAATCGAAATGAGACAAACTACTCTATCCATAACTTGGAATTGGGAGTTGTAGTGTCTGCCTTAAAGATTTGAAGGCACTACCTATATGGGACGAATAATACCGTGTTCACCGAACACAAAGGCCTACAACACATCTTCAATAAGAAGGAGCTCACTAAGAGTCAACGAAGGTGGGTAGAATTGCCAAATGATTACGAATGTGAAATTCGTCATCATCCTGGAAAAGCAAATGTTGTAGCAGATGCTTTGAACAAGAAAGAACGAGCAAAACCAGTTCGTGTAAAGGCTCTAACCCTAACAATACGCTCTACTCTCACCACCCAAATTTGAGCCGTCCAACTGGAAGCCCTCACACCCGAAAACATCGTGTGAAAGAACCTGCGAGGAATGGACAAACAGTTCGAAACCAAGAAAAATGGAACACATTATTTGATGAGCAGAATTTGGACCCCGAGGGTTGATGAAGTCAGGAACCTAGTTTTAAACAAAACTTATAAGTCGAGATATTCGATGCATCCTGGATCAGACACGATGCACCTCGATCCTAAGAGGCAATATTGGTGTCCCAACATGAAGGCAGAGATTGCCATGTATGTCGGTATATGCTTGACTTGTGCCACAGTCAAAGAAGAGTACTAGAAGTCATCAGAACTACTATGACAACCATCAGATCCAGAATGGAAATGGGAAGAGATAGCCATTGACTTCATAACTAAGTTGTTGAGGACTTCAAGCGGTTATGAAACTACCTTGGTAGTGGTCGGCGGTGTAAAAAAGTCTGCTCATTTATGAGCCACTAAAGATACTGACAAGATGGAGAAACTCACTAAGGCCTACATCAACTAAGTAGTTAGACTGCAGGGGCTAGCGATATATATTATCTCAGACTGAGATAGCAGATTCACTTTTAGATTTTGGAAAACATTGCAGAGATCTATTGGAACAAAACCAGACGTGAGTACTGCATATCATCCTCAAATAGATGGACAAAGTGAAAGGATGATACAAGCTATGGAAGTCATGCTCCATGCCTGTGTGAATTACTATGGTAATGCGTAGGATATTTATTTATCGCTAGTCGAGTTTTCGTACAACAATAGATACCATACTATCATACATGCTCCCTCATTCAAGGCCTTGTATGGATGCATATGTCGCTTTCCAACATGCTAGTCAAAAGTTGGAGATATCCAACTGGCTATAAAGCATGTTGGAGATACTTTATGTATTGGCCTCGAGGTCACTCAGGAAATCACACAAAAGATCGTTCAGATCAAGGAAAGGTTAAAAGCCACACACCTATAGTAAAAGTCCAATAGAACCCTCGTAGAGGGCCGGAGTTAGTTGGGAACGCGAAAACCAAATGAAACACAAGTATCCACGACTGTTCAACGGTGATACCTCCACTAGTGGAACGAAATAGCTGTAGCAACGAGATAATTTCGGGATGAAATTCCTTTAACCGGGAGGTAATGTGACATCCCGAAAAGTTAGGGTTGAATCTGTAAATGGTCAGGTCATTGCGAACCTTTTCGTATCTCAGTTGATCGAATTTTAATACATATTATAGTAAAATATTTGTAAAAGTCAGAAAAATCAGACGTTCCGGACCAATTAGACATGAAACTTCAAACACGGATTCCCAAGAGTTCTACAAATCGAAAAATTAGTCTGTTTAGATTTCCTTTGAAACCGTTGAACTTATAACTATTGTTCGCTAAATACCCCTTTAATTGATTTAATAAAAAAAAACTAAATAAACATAATAAATATAAATAAATAAATGAAAATAAAATTAAAGTAACTGTGGGATTATTCATTTAATTAAATCTACTCATCTTAAATGAATGCATATTAGTCTAGGGGCAGATTTGCAATTTCCTGAAACTAATTTAGTCACAATATATGAAATTAGGGTGGAGTTAGTTAGTGTGCCAAATAACAGGGACCGTTTGTGACAAAATTAGAAAGACAGTGTCTTCGTCCCCATCACCAAGTGCAGGTCTTGTATGTTTTCTTCTTCCCCATTAGAACTGATACAAAAACGAATCTTGGAAAGGAAGTGTTATATGTATGTTGTATGATGTTATAGACCAGACCGAAGGGTCCAACGATACAGACCGGGCCGGAGGGCCCAACGAGCTATGACCGGACCAGAGGGTCCAACTGGTGGGTCCCACTGAGACACATCGACCGTAGGGTAGTATTATAGCCTCGAGTGGCGTATGTGTTGTATGCGGTATTTTGGGGAGCTCACTAAGCATTTACGCTTACGGTTGTTGTGTTATGTGTTTTAGGTACCAATGATGAGCGCGGGAAGGCGTCGACATGATTCGTACACACACACATTGGAGTTTATATATATTCTGATCTTGGGGTTTTGTACTGATACAATGTTGATACAATGTTTTTAAAATGATTGTGAATGATATTTTATGGTTTTTCAAAAGTGAAAAATTGTTCAAATTTTTACGGTGTTACAAGTTGGTATCAAAGCCTTGGTTTGAGGGATTCGGATGCATCTTCGGGCGTATCTGAACTCAAACTGAGGATTTGAGGAAAATTTTGATAATGAAGTAAAATTTTTGAAAAGAGTAAAAAGAGAGTTTTGAGACAAATAGAGTAGAGCCGTGTGTACGATCAGCCAGCGCCCGAACGGTGAATCTCCAAAAGTACCCTTACATTATGTGTTATGAGATATGTTATGTTACATTATGCATGCTACAGTAGGCTAGGTATACATATTAGGACTAGAGTGGCCTGATTTGTGATGCCTTAGCCTAGGAGATTTCTGTTGCTGAGATGCTTTGAGAGTGAGTAGATAGCAGTTAGGAGATCATGAGAGTAGAGTACTCGTAATCCAGGATCCAAGGAGGAGGACTTGGAGTGAATGCTGATGCGGTGTGGTCAGTAGTATTGGGCCCATACTACTGAAGACACCGGATCAGTGGGCACTCCAAGTAAGAATCTTTTGGACAACGGAGGACGAGTAGGGTTGCGTCATTGAGTATGAGTATGCTCGATCGAGTCTCTAATAATTCTTGTTGTATTTAAGAGGCATCATGGTTGGGACTCGACACACACCTGAGAGCAGTGGTGTCAGCGACGAGGAGATTCGTCGATTGATTCACGAGGAGGTGGCTGCTGCCATCCGGGCTGAGATTCCTGAGATGTTTGGGGACATCAAGACCACATTGATTGAGACTTTTGATGAGCGGTATGCAACGCTGACTAAGGCTGCTGTAGCTGCAACTACTGCTGCTATTGCTGCTGCCAGACCTCAGGGAGGTGACTCGTTGTTGTTTCGGGAGTTCAGCAACACGAAGCCACCAGAGTTCGACGGGACGCAGGACCCAATTGCCACTATGAGATGGATCTCTGACATCGAGGGATGTTTCTATACGTGTTCTTGTCCAAAGCACTTGAGGGTTCGGTTCGCCCTGAACCAGCTCCGCTTGGGAGCGAAGGATTGGTGGAAGTTCGTGACGGCGAACTTCACTTTGGCTGAGATTTCAGAGGTGACCTGGGAGAGGTTCACCACTATGTTCAGAGAGGAGTATGTTCCCCCGGTGGATAGGGAATGGTTGATTTAGGAGTTCTTGACCCTTAAGTAGGGTACTGATTCTGTGGCAGTGATCACCAGGAAGTTTCATGAGAGGGCGATGTTTTGCCCTGAGCAGGTGTCTTCTGAGCAGGCTCGTATGCGCCGTTATCTGAGTGTTATGAGGAGAGACATTCGGGAGTTCGTGGTGAACTCGACTTACCGGACATTTGCTGAGCTCCAGGAAAATGCTCGGAAGAGGGAGATTAAGTTGGAGACTCTGGCCAGGGAGGAGGCCGAGTCACAGAGGGCGGATCGGCGACCGGATCTGTCTCAGCCGGCAGCCAAGCAAGCTAGACCCGCTGATTCGAGATCTGTAGGCATGAAGTGCCGCACTTGTGGGAAGTGCGGTAAGAGTCACGAGGGGTCGTGCAGGGCTGGAGTATGCTACAAGTGCGGGAAGGAGGGGCATATCGTGAGGGATTGCCCAAGCGATTTTCAGTTTGCTTTCATTGCAACCAGACCGGCCATCGGAAGGCTGAATGTCCTCAGATTCTTCAGGGGTCAGCGCATGGATCTACGCCTGCTGCTAGGGCTACTGAGGTTCGGCCGGTGAAGGCCGAGGCCCCGAAGGCTCGTGGGAGAGCATATCAGTTGACTGCGGAGGAGGTGCGTGCGGCGCCCGATGTTGTGGCTGGTACTTTTCTTGTGAGTTTTGTGCCTGCTTTGGTATTATTTGACTCGGGTGCGAGTCGGTCGTTTGTTTCCATAGCATTTAGTCATCACATTAGTATCCGTCGAGAGGCATTGGATCGGCCTCTGCGAGTTTCCATAGCTGATGAGCAAGCAGTGTATGCTACATATGTGATTCAAGGATGTGTCCTTGAGATCTTCGGTGTGGAGTTTCCGATAGATCTGGTTCCGATCGCGATGGGGGACGTGTTTGTTATAGTGGGTATGGATTGGTTGAGACGATATGGAGCTGTGATAGACTACGAGCGTCAATTGGTGACGATTCGAGACCTTAGTGGGGGAGTTCTTACGGTGTACGGCGAGGGTACACGTGCGGGATCAGCATTTTGCTCGGCCACCAGAGCGAGACAGAGTCTACAGCAGGGCTGTATGGGATTTGTGGCATATGTGATGGATGCGAGGGTTGATTCAGAGAGACCGAAGTCAGTGGATGAGGTCCCGATAGTGCGTGAGTTTCCGGATGTGTTTCCAGAGGAGTTGTCGGGTGTGCCTCCGGAGAGGCAAGTAGAGTTCGGTATTGAATTGGTTCCAGGAGCTGCGCCTATCGCCTCGCGCCTCCAGAGATGCAGGGGTTATCCTCGCAGCTCCAGGAGCTGCTTGGGAAGGGGTTTATCAGGCCGAGCAGTTCGCCATGGGGGGCGCATATTCTTTTTGTCAAGAAGAAGGATGGTTTGCATCGAATGTGCATTGATTATCGTGAGTTGAACAAGCTAACGGTCAAGAACCGTTACCTGTTGCCGAGGATCGATGATTTTTTTGATCAGTTGCAGGGAGCATCTTGGTTCTCCAAGATCGATTTGATGTCTAGGTATCATCAGGTGAGGGTACGGGAGGAGGACGTCCAAGAGACAGCATTCCGGACTCGTTATGGGCATTACGAGTTCATGGTGATGCCTTTCGGACTCACCAACGCACCGGCAGTGTTCATGGATCTCATGAACAGAGTGTACAGACCGATGTTGGATCGCTCAGTGATCGTGTTCATCGACGACATATTGGTGTATTCGAGATCCAGAGAGCAGCATGAGGAGCATTTGAGGGAGATCCTCGGAGTTCTGAGATCGAAGAGGCTTTATGCCAAGTTCTCCAAATGTGAGTTCTGGCTATGAGAGGTTCAATTTTTGGGGCATCTCGTTAACCAGAATGGGATATTGGTTGATCCGACCAAGATTGAGGCGGCTATGAGGTGGGAGGTGCCGAGATCACCCACCGACATCAGGAGCTTTCTGGGTTTGGCCGGCTATTATCGGAGATTTATTAAGGATTTCTCCAAGATCGCCGTGCCACTCACCAAGTTGACCCGGAAGGGTGCTGTGTTTTCTTGGGGTCCGGAGCAGTAGACCTCGTTCGAGACACTTCGCCAGAAATTATGCGAAGCCCCAATATTAGCCCTTCCAGAAGGGATGGAGGATTTTGTGGTATATTGTGATGCATCGATATCTAGATTGGGAGCGGTGCTTATGCAGAGGGGGCATGTGATAACATATGCATCGAGGCAGCTTAAGCCTCATGAGTCGAGGTATCCCACTCATGATTTGGAACTGGGAGCGGTAGTGTTCGCCCTCAAGATCTGGGGACATTATCTGTACGGGGTTCGGTGTACGATATACACAGACCACAAGAGCTTGAAGTATTTGATGGATCAGCCCAACCTGAATATGCGCCAGAGGAGGTGGTTGGACGTGGTCAATGATTTTGATTGTGGGATCCTGTACCACCCGGGCAAGGCTAATGTTGTAGCCGATACACTGAGCCGTAGGGCGGAGGGCGCCCCAATGCGAGATGTTTGTTTGAGATTGACAGTGATGACCCCGGTGTTGGATGCTATCCATGGTGCCCAGGCTGAGGCTGTGAGGCCAGAAAGCCAGAAGAGAGAGCGAGTTGTCAGGCTGGTATCGGAATTCGTTACCGATAGCCGGGGGCTTATGACATTTCAGGGTCGGATATGGGTACCGTTCGTGGGCGGAACGTGTACCATTTTGATTGAAGAGGCTCATTGATCGAAATTCTCAATCCATCCCGGGCCCACTAAGATGTATTTGGACCTGAAAAAGGAATATTGGTGGCACTGTATGAAGAGGGATGTCGCATGGTTTGTAGAGAGATGCTTGACCTGTCGCAGGGTTAAGGCCGAGCACCAGCATCCACATGGTAAGCTGCAGCCATTAGAGATTCCCGAGTGGAAATGGGAACAAATTACCATTGATTTCATTACCAAATTGCCAAGGACCGAGAGGGGTGTCAATGCAATTTGGATGATTGTGGACAGGTTGATGAAGAGTGCTCACTTCCTGGCCATCAGTGAGAGCTCTTCCGTGGAGAGGTTGGAAGAGTTATACGTGAGAAAGGTGGTATCGCGGCATGGAGTGCCGATCTTGATTGTCTCAGATCGAGATGTACGTTTCACTTCCAGGTTCTGGAAGAAGTTTCTTGAGGAATTGTGTACGAAACTGCATTTTAGTACCGCATACCACCCACAGACTGACGGGCAGATTGAGCGGACGATTCAGACGCTCGAGGACATGCTCCGAGCATGTGTGATGGATTTCGGTGGGAGTTGGGACATGTATTTGCCCTTGGCAAAGTTTTCTTACAACAACAGCCACCATTCGAGCATTGGCATGCCGCCCTTTGAGCTGTTGTATGGGAGGAGCTGTTGGACCCCTATTTGTTGGGGAGAAGTAGGGCAGCGTGTGATGGGTAGTACCGAGATTGTGCTTCAGATGACAGAGCAGATCCAGCAGGTCAGACAGAGGTTGTTGACCGCTCAGAGTCGTCAGAAGAGTTATGCGGACAGACGCCAGTCCGAGCTCGAGTTTCAGGTCGGCGACTTCGTGCTCCTGAAGGTCTCTCCTTGGAAAGGAGTGATTCGCTTCAGGAAGAGGGGCAAGTTGGGGCCCAGATATATTGGTCCCTTCAGGGTGATCGCGGGGGTAGGCAGGGTAGCCTACCATTTGGAGTTACCAGCAGAGTTGGGTCAGATTCATGACACTTTCCACATGTCGCAGTTGCGAAAGTGTATAGCCGACGAGTCGGCAATGGTGCCATTAGAAGATATTCAGGTGGATGCGAGCCTGAATTATGTTGAGAGACCAGTGGCGATTAGGGATCGGAAGGTCAAGGTTTTGAGGAACAAGGAGGTGCCTCTGGTTCAGGTCCAGTGGAAGCATCAGAAAGGGTCAGAGTTGACTTGGGAACTAGAGCGTGAGATGCGGGAGCAGCATCCAGAGTTGTTTGCAGAGTGAGACTTCGAGGGCGAAGTCTGATTCTAGTGGGGGAGAATTGTAACACCCTGATTCCCAGGTATTATATTTTATTCTTTTGTTTTTGGAAGTTGTTAGGAGACTCGGCGAGTTGGTGTCTAAACTCGCTGAGTATGGTCGCGGATTCGTGTGCGAGTTCACAGCTGGACTCGGCGAGTTCATGAGTGGACTCGGAGAGTCCATGCTGTTTAATGAAACATTAATTTCCAGGGTTTGAGACCTATTTAAAGGCCCTTAGGGCCGTCATTTGCGGCCACCAACCCCCAGAGAGAAACCCTAAGAGATCTAGAGCGTTTGTGAGGAAGGAGAGGCCATTCTTGATCCTTTTGTGGGTGTTTTTTGCAACAAGGAGGTGACCAAGGCAAGTGGAGGCTGAAGGAGGTGCAATTTTGGTGATTTCTGAGTTCCTAGAGATCATATTGAGGTAATTTGCTCGGACCTTCTTCAGTTTTGGTGTTGATTCTTGGTGTTAGGGTTTTCTAACCCTTTTAGAGGTTGAATAAGTGGAGCATTAGGTCCCTTCTTGAGTCTATGTTCTGGATCTGGACCCAAAGAGGTCCAGAGACCTTAACCCTTGGATCTTTATGAGTCATTTTGGGAGCCATGAGCTTGGGATGTCATTTTTGGGGCTAAATCACCAAGTTAGACTATTAGATGTTATATGAGTGTGAAGGTCTGAACTTTACGTGATTATCATGCTTGGGAGGGCCAGATCTATGAATGTATGGAACAGATCTGACCTCAGGAGGCCTATGGAGTTTGTGCATGGCATGAACTCGCCGAGTCCGAAGAACAGACTCGGCGAGTAGTATGAGGGTTTCCCGTAAATCACTTAGTGAGTAGACTTGCCGAGTTGGGGAATAACTTGGTGAGTCAGGGAGAGTTAGGGGGACTGGAGTTCAAGGCGGAACTCGCCGAGTTGTTCTTGAGACTTGGCGAGTTGAGTTGGGGTGGTCCCGTGATTCATGCCAGGTGTGACTCGTCGAGTCAGGGGAAGTACTCGACGTGCCAAGAGAAGGACTAAGAGATTCAGTGGACACGTGTAGACTCGCCGAGTCACCCTAGTGCACTCGACGAGTCGGGTCAAAGTTGACCATTGACTTTTGTTGACTTTTAGGGTTGAGTATAGTGGTATTTATGGGAGTATTTACTTTGTGTGATTAAGCGGAGGCTAGATCACATTTCTACCGAGTCAGAGACTTACCGAGACACCCAATGTGAGTCTTCTCACTAACGTTACCTAGAGTGGTATTATGTGTGGACTAGAGGGTCTTATGTGTTATGTATGAGATTATGTGCTATGTGTTATATGTATATTGTATGATGTTATAGACCGGACCGAAGGGTCCAACGATACCGACTGGGTAGGAGAGCCCAACGAGCTATGATCGGAACAGAGGGTCCAACGAGCTACGGGATTGGTGGGTCCCGCATTAGGAGAGTACCTAACAAACTCTCATCCACATTTTTCTGGACATGCATGACATCTATGTTGTGTTTCAACTGTAGAGAAGACCAATACTCGAGTTCGAAGAAAATGCTTCGTTTCGACCAGTTCAACTCATAATCTTGCCGCTTTGGCTCCCCGCCTCCATGCTCAGGATGTTTACCCGGTTTACGAGTTAGTAGACGACCTAGTTGCTCTTCTATGTCAATATTACTAAAGTGTCTCGGAGCGGGTCTTGTCTCTTCCATCCCGTTAAAGTCCAACCTCTTTCTTAACGGATCATTAGCATCAAGGAAACGACGATGACCGATATATACGACTTTGTTTGTTGCACGGTACGAAGGAGTGTCTTCATTGCAAGTAGCACATGCTCTATACCCTTGCCCACTCCAACCTGATAAACTACTACGAGCTGGCCAATCATTTATTGTCCACAACAACATAGCTCTCATCGTGAAGAATGTGTTTGTCGCCGCATCTTTAATACGTACGCCTGAGTTCCACAAATGTTTAAGCTCTTCCACCAATGGTCTAAGGAAAACATCCATATCCTTACCTGGGGCTTTCGGTCCTAGAATCAACAAAGTCAACATGAATGATGACTCTTTCATAGAAAGCCAGGGTGGCAGATTGTATGTGGTGAGTATGACCGGCCATGTGCTATGTGGATTACACATGTTTCCAAATGGATTGAAACCGTTAGCTGAAAGACCTAGGCGTACGTTACGGGGTTCACTCGAGAGGTCGGGGTATTTTTTATCAAAATCTTGCCAATGTTCCCCATCAACAGGATGAATCATCACACCATCTTCTGAACGTCTGGTACTATGCCAAATCATATTTTTGGCAGTGTGCCTCGAACAATATAAACTTCGTAGTCTAGGGGTCACAGGAAAGTACCGTAACACCTTATGAGGTACTTTCTTACCCTTGGTGTTTTTATCGATCCATCGACTCTCTTTACAAACGGGACAAACTTGCAATGAATCATCTTCTTTCCAAAAGAGACAACAATCGTTTTTGCACACATGTATCGACTCATACCCCAGGCCACTAGACTTTAGTTTCTTTTTGGCTAGATAATGTGAAAGGGGAACCTTGTTGCCTTTGGGAAATGCTAATTGCAAGAGCTCAAGGAGTTGATCAAATGAACTATCAGTCCATTTGTTGTTCACCTTGATATGCATTAACTTTGCTAGAAACTCAAGGGAAGAAAAGATGCAACCAGTATACAATTGAGTTTCCATTTCTTCCAACAATTATGCAAAATCATCATCCACACCGCTACCCCTTGTATTCGAGGTTCCTTCATCGAGTTTGGTATCATTTTCTCTCGACTCCCACATCACATCGTCGATTAAATCAGCCATTTCATTACTTGGCAAGACGACTGGAGGAATAAAAGATTCACCATGATAGATCCAAATTTTGTACGCCTTACTGAAACCATTTATAAATATATGGCGTTCAACTGCAGTCGGGTACTTGAAGTAACGGTTATCATATTTTTCACACGCACATCTGATTTTACCATTACTATCAAGGTGCGACTTGGACTTCTCAATAAAAGCTTTGAGTCCTGCTTGGAACTCGGGATGGTTTCGATATGGATTAGTAGTCCAGCTTTTATCAATAGACATGATGTTGCTGAAACATAATTTTGGGTTTAGAGTTTAGTATACAGAATTAGCATTGTTTTTTTTTTTCCAATCCACATTTTTTTTACATCTAAAATAATACAAAAATTAAGTAATAAAGAAATGAAAAAAATAAATTAAAAATTTTTATTTATGCATTTTTTTAATTAATTTTAATTAAAATTACTTGTAAGTTTTTAAACAATTTTATAATAGACATTATGTTGTTGTGTTGTTCTTTTTTACCGTCGAGATCAAAATATATATAAGTTTTTAAACAATTTTATAATTTTTTTGTGTTTTTTTTTCCAATTATAACAATAATTTATTTATTTATTTATTTTTTCAATTATAAGAAAACCACATAATTTTACATAATACATAAGAACATGAAATTCATATACTTTTACATACATATTATGTTGTTGTGTTGTTTTTTTTACCGTCGAAATTAAAATATATATATAAGTTTTTAAACAATTTTATAATTTTTTTTTGTGTTTTTTTTTCCAATTATAACAATAATTTATTTATTTATTTATCTTTTCAATCATAAGAAAACCACATAATTTTACATAATACATAAGAGCATGAAATTCACATACTTTTACATACATATTATGTTGTTGTGTTGTTTTTTACCGCCGAGATAAAAATATATATAAGTTTTTAAACAATTTTATAATTTTTTTTGTGTTTTTTTCCAATTATAAGTTAACTATATAACTTATTGGTTAATTAGTTTGGAGTTAGCTTGGGTAAAAACTAGAAGCTTTCTAGTTTTTGTATATAAGTTTTTAAACAATTTTATAGTTTTTTTTGTGTTTTTTTTTTTTTTTTCAAATTATAAAAATAATGTATTTTTTTTTTCAATTATAGCATCCTACTTATAAGAAAACCACATAATTTTACATAATATATAAGAACATGAAATTCACATACTTTTACATACATATTATGTTGTTGTGTTGTTTTTTTTACCGTCAAGATGAAAATATATATAAGTTTTTAAACAATTTTATATTTTTTTTTGTGTTTTTTTCCAATTATAAGTTAACTATATAACTTATTGGTTAATTAGTTTGGAGTTAGTTTGGGTAAAAACTAGAAGCTTTCTAGTTTTTGTATATAAGTTTTTAAACAATTTTATAGTTTTTTTTTCAAATTATAAAAATAATGTATTTTTATTTTTTTTTCAATTATAGCATCCTACTTATACCAAAACCACATACTTTTACATACATATACCACATATACACCAAATACAAATACACACAAAATAACATCCTACTTAAACCAAATACACATAATTTCACATATATACATAATAACATCCTATTTATACCAAATACAAAAGTTTCACAATCATATATCACATTTACAACAAACATACATACATTCACATACACAATAACATTCTACTTATAACAAATACATATAATTTCTACCAAATACTAATATACCACATATACATCAAACACACATACATTGGAATATATATACAAAATTCACATATATTCAAACAAATACGGAATATACAATCTAATTTTCACATATGACAATTTTCACATAATTTCACATATAAATACAACTTGAAGCTATACAACTAATTGCAATTCAATAACCACAAACAAAAAATTGAATAACTTGCTTGTAATCCAAAACAACACCACCAAAAACAAGAATATGAACAATTTATTATCATTCAATCACTACATAAAGCTAGAAATTGAAATTCATACAAAATAAAAATGAAATCATCAAAAAAAACTTACCTTTCTTCAAGAAATTGATGTAGAAATTGATCCCAAAGCTTTAACCACTCCTAGAGACACTTGCTTGGAAAAATGTTGGGAGAAATTTGCTTGGAAGAAGTAGATTGAAGAGGAAATCGGCCAGATGGTGAAGGAAATTGGAAGCAAACAGAAAGGAAAATGAAGATGGGAGGTTATCTACGTGCGTTTTTTTTTATCTGCGGACGGCAATAGCAGCGACACCTTTAGCGGCGACACCAGGGGCTTTACCGACGACAATGAGTAATAGTGGCGACAAACTGGAGGGAAGGGTACCGCGTCATTTTTAGCGGACTATTAGCGGCGACTTTTTTAACCCTTTAGCGGTGACATCTGTGTCGCCGGTATTAGGTTTGACAGGATAAGACACCCCACCCGTTGGATTGGATATCTCATCGAACGGTTGAGATGCAATAGAGGGGGAAATTGCGGATTCGGGTGACAACCCTTTAGCGGCGACACTATTACCGGCGACAAGGGGATTTACCGGCGACTTTTGATAAAGTCGCCAGTAAAGCGTCTTGTCGCCGGTAATAGTGTCGCCGCTAAAGAGTATATTTCTTGTAGTGTATGCGTTCCATAAGAACCCTAGCCGTTGGATTAGAACCATGATCGGACGGTTCGTGTTTACCAGAACGTCAAAGAATGGATCGATGTCATTCATCCTTTAGCGGCGACACTAACAGCGACGACGGTGATCTTTACTGACGACTATTGAATTTGTCGCCGCTAAAGATAAGTGTCGCCGCTAAATCACTTGTTTTACTTTCATCATCATTTCGTATTCATTCTACCTTGAACATCACAACCTCTTATTCGATTTGGTTGATTATTGATTGTTTATTATTATTTTTTTTGATATATATATATATATATATATATATATATATATATATATATATATATATATATATATATATATATATATATATATATATATATATATATATCGGAATTTATTAATTTTTTTGGGTAGTTATATATACATATACGTGTATGTATTTGAATAGATGGTACATTGTACATATATGTGGGATAACTCCCCTCTCTCTCTCTCATCAGGTGTTTTGGTGCAAGCAAAAAAGCATCTCTCACATATAACCTTCTTCTATGGCGGATCACTGTGCAGCGCCTGCGTAGGGTGGATTTTGGTCTAAAAACGGCTACCAACCTACCTGTAGTTTACTGCTCAAGAAACCATCAAACCACCAACAGGATACAAATGTTGGGTTCGTCGTCTCATTCTCCTCATCAAGACGAAAATCAAGATTTACAACTAGATCTGCCTCCACCACCACCCCCACCGCTGCCGCTGCCGCCGCCACAGTTACATCATCTGCACTCATCGACGACGTCCTTCCATTTCCACCCGCAGATCCAACAACATAACCATCGAGAGCCTCAGATTAACAACAGTCAGAATGTACCCTCCATCAACATGCGCCAACTCCTCCTGAGCTGCGCCCAACACATCTCCCGCTCTGATCTTTCCGCCGCGCACCGCCTCATCACCATCCTATCCTCCAACTCTTCCCCTTACGGCGACTCCTCAGACCGATTAGTCCACTCTTTCACCAAAGCGCTATCCCTCCGCATTCGTCTTCACCCTCCGCCACCTCCCACCTTCCCCAATATGATCAACCCACCACTACCAATCATCAATACTACCGTTAATAGTAGTAGCAATTTTATGATGACTCAACGTTGTAATAGTTCTTTCAATTACATTGATCATTATGGTGATACAATTCTCCAATCCTCGTATTTATCCCTCAATCAAATAACTCCATTCATTAGGTTTAGTCAGCTCACCGCTAATCAAGCCATCTTAGAAGCCATTGATCAGTCTCATCAACATCAGCAACAGCATCAACGTCAATCTTCCATCATTCCGGATCCTCAAAATATTCACATACTTGATTTCGACATCATGCACGGTGTTCAGTGGCCGCCTCTAATGCAAGCCATCGCAGACAGATATCCTCCTCCAACCCTCCGTATTACCGCCACCGGCACAAACCTCAATATCCTTCGACGGACAGGTGACCGGCTCTCTAAGTTCGCACATTCCCTCGGACTCAGGTTCCGTTTCTACCCACTTCTACTCCCACACACAAACAACGAAAGCGTCGACCACCTCATCGATCACCTCTCCGCCGTCCTCCTTCTGCCTAACGAAATGCTAGCCGTCAATTGCGTCCTCTACCTCCACCGCCTCTTGAGAAACCGAGACAAACTCTGCTTATTGCTCAGAAAGATCAAGTCCATGAACCCTAGAGTAGTTACATTGGCAGAGAGAGAAGCCAACCACAACCATCCAATATTCCTGTCGAGGTTTACGGAGGCTATGAGCTATTACACAGCTGTTTTCGAGTCGCTAGAGGCAACGCTACCGCCAAACAGCAGGGAGAGAATTGAGGTGGAGCAAGTGTGGTTCGGGAGAGAGATCGCAGATATAGTGGCTGCGGAGGGTGAAAACAGGAAAGAAAGACATGAGCGATACCGATCCTGGGAGGTGATGATGAGGAGTGCTGGATTCCGAAACGTTGCGCTCAGCGCTTATGCGCTTTCACAGGCCAAGCTGCTGTTGAGACTCCATTATCCTTCTGAAGGTTATAATCTTGAGGCCATCAATAACTCTTTCTTCTTAGGTTGGCAAAATCAGCCTCTTTTCTCTGTTTCTTCTTGGTATTAATCCTTATCAGAGTTAACGTATATTAATAAACATCATATATAATAATATATACGTACGTACGGATACATAGGCTCTTCTTCTCTTCAAAATGTTTAGCTGCATGAAACTAGAAACCCTAACCCAAGATGAAGTTACCCTATAATCATGGCCACTGCATGGTGACGAAGTGATTGTTTGAAACATCAAAACATCTCAGATGAACAAGCGCTCTACCTTCTTACTTTTCTGAGGACGCGAGCTAGGGAGCTTACATATTAGCTGATGTGCTGTATACTGGATAGATTTTGTAAACCTAATCCACTTAAAAGAATTTGTCCATTTTTTAACAAGGCAACGAGAATTGATTATCATTAGAAATGTGACGATCACTATTTACATGATATGATATGATTTGTTGATGTTGCAGAATATTTTGATCTAAATTTATATGTTATCCACCTCCCAGCGTCTTTCTTTAGAGGGATATTAGTTGTCAATTTTTTTTTCTTTTCCTAGTAGTGGTTTAGTAGGTAAACCCTAAATATTATCCTAAATGTCTTTTTATATTATTATAATGCTTATTGACCCATCATACATGGGCATCACTTACTTTAAGTTATTTTATTCGCTATTACCAACTTTTAATATATATATATATATATAT
The DNA here is from genome assembly GCF_002870075.4 of Lactuca sativa. Classification (NCBI taxonomy): domain Eukaryota; kingdom Viridiplantae; phylum Streptophyta; class Magnoliopsida; order Asterales; family Asteraceae; genus Lactuca; species Lactuca sativa. Next base: position 882,697 of record NC_056627.2, on the reverse strand, counting down.
ATATATATATATATATATATATATATATATATATATATACTTGTGAAAACTGCTACTAAGATTGATGATGATATTGTTTTAATTTTCCTTAGAAACATGTATTTGGGTTACGAGGAAGGAAATTAAGTTAAGAAACTCTATTATGCCACTACAAGTAGTAATACCAATTGAGTAGACAAAAGTAGTCGTCAAAAGTCAGATAGTCTGTTGCTATAGGTCAATACAACGAGTCCAACCGGTCGTTGCTACCAATTGCGGTCAAATATCGTCGATGTAAACGGACTATGGCTACCATATTTTGTCGTCGCTATTTTAGTCACACACAAACATAACATATCATTTTCTCGCTCTTTTTTATATATATATATATATGAATTCCTTAATCCTTAATTTGGAGTGGGTACATATATTAATCGTAGGGTATAGTAGAGGATATTTGAAATTAATGGAGGTAAGAGAGGAAGAGGGGGTTGTCGTTGGCAAATGGAACCGAAACTTGAAAACCCTAGAAGTAAGCATATTTTGTCTGGTAAACTACAAGAGTATGAAAATGAGGACTCTTTGCTCCCCATTCTTCCTTTACTTAGCAAGCCGGTATCTCCCTCGTGTCTTGTGTTGCTTGTTCTTCCCAAAGTTCCATTATTTTAATTACATATTTATTATTTATTATTATTATTATTATTTTCTACTTTCAAAACCCTAATTTCATCACTTATATAACCCTTCAGAAACCCCAAGACGTATATATAACCTCTAAATGCTTCAAACTTAATTTCCATATAGCCTGCTACATGCTTACTTTACTAACCTCTCCCCCGAAAAAAAAACATACATTCTCTCTCTCTATCTCTGTGTGTATATGTGTGTGTGATTATGTGTCTGAATGTGAGTGAGTGAAAAAGATATTTGAATATTGGAGTATGATTGAGTGTGGACAGATATATTGAGTTGTAACTGCTGACAATTGACAAGATGGTTACTAGTAAATGTGAGATCCCGCACGCAAAGTCACACAGTCACACACATCACCCCACTGCCTTCCAATTATCACACCATCTACACTCTCGCACACAATCTCCACAACTATATATATATATATATATATATATATATATATATATATATATATATATATATATATATATATATATATATATATATATATATATATATATATATATATATATATATATATATATTATTTTAATGATGTTTGAATAATATATTATATAGTATAAGTATATAAATGTAAAGAAAAAATTAGACAATTCTGAATACTTTTAAGAATCACTACAAGAAAAAAGGTAATTAACGACGACAAAAGCTGCCGGTAAAAAATAAAAAAGTCGCCGGTAGAAGTAACAACGGGCGACACACACTACAAGATTAAAGACTTATGGAGATGACAAAAGTCATCGCCATAGAGTGCAAAGTGGCCGCTATAGACCTTGGAGACGATATGTCGTCCTCATAAGCCTCATCACCATAGGTCTGTCGCTTTAGATCCTATTGTTGTCGCGATAGCCAACCCTATAGCGACCACTTAATGTCGTTGTAGGTAAACCTATTGCAACAACTTCTTGTCGCCATACATATCCCTGTAGAGACGATAAGTCGTCCCTATAGGTTCTGCACAAATTTTTCAGAATTTAGCCATGCCCATATGATTTGTTTAATTCCTAGGATTTTTATTTACAATAAATATTTTTTATATATAAAAAAACAGTAAATTTAAATATAAAACATTTCAAATATCTACAATCCAAAGTTTTATAATATATTACACCATCGGTTTACTAAAAACAAACAACATAATTTAAGATCATTTAGATGTTCATACAAAACAAACTAGAGTTGATAATCGAAACTATATCTAATGAAAAGGTAAACGGGTTTCCATATTTTTCATTGAACAAAACCAGTAGCTTCCCTGTTGGTTTAAGAAAAGATCGAGGTACTTGTACCTGTCAAACATAAACCCAATGTCAAAAATCACAATTGCTAGTTATAAAAAATATAATCAAACAGTCGCTGATCAATGTAGGTTTCAAACCATGTCTGTGAAGGAGAGCCCGTAGGTGTCTTAAACGAGACCCAATATCTTCTGATACTTTGGCTACTGATCAAAACTTCACCTTTCCCCATTGAAACAAGGTTTAGTGCAATCTACTTGGTTCTACTAGGCGAGTCAAATATCATACATGAAATACAAATCAACAACACAATTAGTAAAAGAACGCATAGCAAATTTTTTATTTCACGGAAATAGGATTAAGGGTAACCCCATTAAGGTTAGAGTACGAAGATATGAGTAGTAGCTCAATGTTACATGACTTGACCTCTGCTTCTCCCAAAGCAATCCAAACTTGGTCAATTAATTTAACCTCATTTAGAGATATACACAACAATAACTGTAAATAAATAATTTAATATTAAAAATTAACAATGTTTGATGAAAAATATACCTCTGTGTAAACTGATATCATTTCCAATGTGAAGTTTGTAACTTTATGTGTTCCATGAGCAGTACCTGCAAATACATATAATCAAGCATCATTTCAATACTTTTAAATTTTTTAATATATATATATATATATATATATATATATATATATATATATATATATATATATATATATATATATATATATATCAAACACAAAGCCATACCAACAAAATCTTCATTGACATATATATGTACCAATGATAACCTGATGAGTCTTTCATAGTATTCATTTGTTCCAAAAATCTAAAAGCATTACTTTTTAACAAAATCTTACAAAACCAAGCGTTCACATCACAAATCAGTAATCTTAAACATAACCCTAAACAGATTCATACTGTTCCATAAAGTTTCAAACATATCCAAACAAAATATGAACAAAATCACACAATTATATATCACAAAATCAGGAGACAAAACCTGTTGAAGAAAATTGGAGTTGGAGAGAGAACTCCAATCTCAGGAGAATGAGGCCGCCGAAAGCAGTAGAAGGAATCAGGAGGTCGCCGGAAACAAAGGAGTAGAGGCCGACGATGAAACTGGTCTTCTCTAAGGTATTTGGCAAGAAGATAACCTATGATCGAAAGAGAAAGAAAGGTTAAAGGAGAGAAGGAATCATCTGACCAACGTCGTAACGAAGATGGTGGTCACAGTGGAGGTTGACGGTTACATGGTTGCCACTGTGGTGGCCGGCGAGAAGCAAATCACGGCTTGAGAGAGTGAGGGCCAAAAGAAGAGCAACGATCAATTAATGAGAAAGGGATACTTCTTCCAATTTCAGAGAGCATACAACCCTATAGGGACGACTTTTCTTCCCTATATCCTCAAGCAAAACAACGTTGCCCCTAATTTCTGATTAAACAAATTTAAAAAATGTATATATATATATATATATATATATATATATATATATATATATATATATATGTATGTATATAATTTAATTTCCTTTTGGGATAATTTTTCATCCCTATAGGTTTTTGGAATCCCGCCAATATTTTTTTCATTCCCGCTTTAATAGTGGAGGTGATTTGTCATCACTTTAGCTTATAAAGTCAAAAATATTTGGTCAACCCTATAGCGACAATATATCGTCCCTATAGGTTCATCTATAGCAATGACTTTTTTCGTCCCTATAAGTTTCGTCCCTATAGATGTTTATTCTTGTAATGACGTCGCTGGTAAAAAGTCGCCGCTAATGTTTATGTCGACGGTAATACTTCATGTCGCCGATAATAGTGTTTCTGATAATAACATTTTTTCATTTTTTTATTCAACTACTTTGGGTATATAAAAACCGATACATAACGACATTAAATGCATAAAAAAATTACATAACAACATCCGATTTGATACCAAATACTTTGTAATTTATTTCATACCAAAATAAACAACCAAAGTTTTACAATTCTAACAAGTTGCTTTGTGTAACGACAAGTGTAACATACAAAACACAAATTAATTATCCGACAAACCATCATCTTTGTTTCCATCATTTCCTCCTTGATCTTTTTCCAATTGAAAAAAACACATAAAACTCCTCCCAACATGTCGGGTCGTTGAGCATTGCCCGAAGATTTTCCAACTACATAATAAATAACAACATATATAAACTTATAAGTTACATTATCAAACCTAAACAAAACTACCAAAGTACATTACTATTTCTTGCACTTAAATACAAGATATACCAAAAGTACATTGCTATTTCTTGCACCTAGGATAAAAACACAATTGCCAAATCAACATGCATTTATCGATGCCAAAGTACATTGCTATTTTTTAACTAAGACAAAAAACCAAAGTACATTGCTATTTCTTTCACTTGGGACAAAACCCAGTTACCAAAGCTTTTGGCAAATAATCACCACAAACCAAAATTGCCAAATCAACATGCATTTTATGATACCAAAGTACATTGCCATTTTTAAACTACAGACAAAAAACCAAAGTACATTTCTATTTGTTGCACTTTAAATATAAACACTTGAAAATATGCAAGTTTACTCTATTTGTGCTAAAGAACCTTAAATACAAGAAATACCAAATTACATTGCTATTTCTTTCACTTAAAATAAAAAAAATACCAAAAATACATTGTTATATCTTGCACTTGGGACAAAAGCGCAATTACCAAATTAGCACGCATTTATTGATGCCAAAGTACATCGCTACTTTTAAACTAAGACAAAAAACCAAAGTACATTGCTATTTGTTGCACTTGGGACAAAAAACCAATTACTAAAGCTTTTAGAAAATAATCACCACAAACAAAAATTACCAAATCAATATGTATTTATTGAAATTAAATAATCTTGTTTTACCTATGATGGCTGTGAAATCGGAGGGATAACAGAAGGTTTCCGGCCGATGCCTCTAATATGGTTACGTCGTTCTCCTAATACTTTCTCGAAAGTAGCTCTTTCTTAAGCGGGTGTTAACTCTCTTTTACCTTCTGGCCCCTACGTTTGTTCTAAGAGCTCTTCCACTAACTGATTATGTATTTCCCAAAAGTGATTAACAATTAAGTATAAATAAACACTTAATTATATGATAAAACTATAATTAAATACTTATTTATTGTTGTTCCGCCTTGACACTAACAAATACACCATCCCTATTGGTATGAGCGTTGCGAAATGTTTATAGTCTCTTAAGGTTCTGTTTAACATTTAAAACTAGATTATATTTTTAATAAGTAATTACATGTATTGTATGTTACCTTTTTATACCAAGTACTGCTATACATGCTCAACCACCCACAATTCATGGTTGTTTGCATTTGATGGACCTTTTTGTTCCTTTTTGAAGCAACTTTATGTCCGTCCGTTTGGAAATACTCAATTGTTTTCTTCCAGTTATCAACATCCATATCATATGGGCGGTGGCTAATGCTCTTGGGATATCCTCACACCCTTTGACTTCCAAAACAAAATTCTTTTGCATTAGCTTTACACTCTTGATAACCTTTTGACAAAGCTGCTTCAAAACTCTCTAACAATATAGCAACGTCTGGATCCCAATACATCTGATCCAAATCAAACTTTGTCTACAAAAAAAAGCTAACTAATTAAAAACCAATCATAATTGGCCCTATAAAATATTTTTATATAAATAATTTACCCCTAAATGTTGTTATATTGTATCCTTTATTGCATGGGAAACTTTTTTCCACTCCATTTATCAAAAGGGACCATCCGCCTAATTATTTTCCCAACTTCTCATGAAAATGTATCTTTCAGCTCTCCTACGGGATCATATGTCATATCCCTATCATAATCCATGTAAATCGGGTTGCCCTTATTCTGTAAGAGAGCTCTTTCAAGCTTAATATTTTTGGCTTTTCCTCAGGCTTTCCTACGTTGCTCAACTACAAATATAATTAAGAAGTATTAGAAATGGTATTTAATTTATAATAACTGAATAAAAATAGTAAATAAATATTCATAATAATACTTATGGTCCTCCTCATGATGACCATCACCTCTACCAACTGAGAAAGGTGGGTCCTCAGCTCCATTACCCCCATGTCGACGACCCATAACAGCAGCCACCGTGTACACAAACAAAAGCCATATCGACATCATTTCCTGAAAAAATTATAAGATATATAAATACAATTTCTATTACAAATACACATTACATTGGAATAAACATTTCTATTTAAACTATTCTGATAAGAATATTCCTTATATCCTTCAGTGTCTTTTTCGGTATCATAATCAGAATCAATTTCACCATAATCAGTCTCACAATCAAAAACATCATTGACTCTACCATTTGGCAAAGTGTAACATCCTAAGACCAGGTATATCTTATAAACCCTTGTTTTATTGTAATTGACAAGTTTGGCCCTTCATTTGAGAAAATGTGGCAGCTGAGAACGCGAGGCGTATGCGTGTGTATGCTTAACGTACTCATGTGCTTTATTTGGACGCGGAAGCCACCTAGTATGCTGGGCGTACTAGGCTCAGAGTGAAAACATTAATTGAGGGGTGTGTCCTTATTTAAGGAACATGATAGCCTCATTTCTAGCCACCATTTCCAGCCCTCAACCCTCTCAAAACCCTAATTTTCGTCCCTTGAGCTTGAGTGTCCATTTGTGAGCTTCTTAGTGTTCTTGTGGTATCCTTGGAGTGAAGAAGGAGAATTGAAGAGAATATATTTGGAGTACATGCTTTGGATATGAGCTTTTTTATGGTTGGAGCATCAGTTGAAGGTATAAAGCTCGAAGCTTTCCTATCCTTTTTGATTTGTGCATAATATGGTCCATTTTAGGTTTTTGGTCCCAAAGCTTGAAGCTATATGAGGTGTTGAACTTCATAGCCTAATATATGTCCCTTTGAGTGTTTATAATGGAGTAGATTCATAAAAATGGATTCTTGGACGTCAAAACCATCCCATGCATGAGATATGATGTAACACTACAAATCAGGTATGACCTTGTAGCCCTTGAAGTATTTCAATATATCATATGAGACCCTTAAGTATGTTGGGCGTACTTATGAGTACGCTTAGCGTACATGGAAAAGATGATCGCGGAGGGGCAACACGTATGCTGGGCGTACGAGGAGTATGTTGGGCATACGTGCCGGATGTTCAAACCCTAAAATCCGGACCTGAGACCTATATAAACACCCTTAACTCTTATGAGCCTCACCCTTAACAACCTCCTTCACCTCTAGACGCCTCTGAAAAACCCTAATAGCATTTGTGAGTGCATTTTGAGCTTTAAGAGTGCATTTGTGGTCCTTTTAGTGCTCATCCAAGAAGAAGAAGTTGTCAACGAATCTTGGAGTGTCATTTGGCTTCAAGAATTTGCATATTGTTGAACTTAAGGAGCTTCCGGAGGTATAAAGCTTTCACCTTTCCACTTAAATCACTAGATCTAGCTTGGGTTTTCTAGTTTTGTCCCTTTGGTTGATTTTGGACCTCCTTTTGTGAGTTAAGCAACTCCAGAGGATGGAAATGACAGATCTGTGGCCCTTTGGTCCTTTTGCAACATAAAAATGGAGTCATGGTGGGTATTTTGACCTCATGCATTGGTTAAGAACCTTAGAAAGGTCTTAATTAGGGTGTTGGGAGCATATGAGGCATGCAAAGGCATAAAGTTGCCAACTTTATGTCCTAGGTCGTCTTAATAAGCGTGGATATGACTTTTGGACGTCAAAGAATCGAGTATTAAAAACTTAATGGAAAACGTGCTTAATCTGTTAGTACGCTGGGCATAACCCAATGTACGTTGCGTGTAAGTCCCTGAGCCCCTATACGCTGCGCGTACTAAGGTGGTACGCTAAGCATACGCATCACAGATCTGTTTTGGGACTTGAGCTATTGGGCCTCATTGGTTATTGGACCTTGTTGCATTTTAGGAATAGTGATCCATTTTATCTGTTTGGGCCATGGATGACATGGTAGGGCCTTATTGGGCCAAGAGGCCCATTAATGGTTTTTGGACATGGACTTGGGGCCCATTAACAAATAAAGGATATTTGGGCCTTCATGGAAGGACTTGGGGTTTGGGTTTTCCCCTTTGGTTATGTGATGTCCTGAAATGGGTTAATATTATTAATCAGCACGGGTGGTTATAGACAGTTAGGAGAGCAGTTTCGAATTCTTCGGATAGAGGTGAGTCTCCTCACCATACCAATGGGTCTAAGGCACCAAGGCCGACCCATTTCTTGATATGTAGTGTCCTAGATGAAATTGTATTATTTAGCATGATAGTTGGTATGAGCTAGGAAGTATGATAATAGTATGCGTGGTATGTTTGTATGGAATACCATGGGAGAGCCCATGACACTTGGATGTAAGACCATGAGGAGAGCCCATGGCTTTCTTATCAAAGACCATGGGAGAGACCATGACACTTAGGTGTAAGACTATGTGGGGAGCCCATGACAGAGGAGGTGGCTGGATGTGCTAAAGGATTATGATTGCGAGATCCTATACCATCCACATAAGGCCAACGTGGTGGCCGATGCGTTGAGTCGCAAGACGGCGAGGTCCCTAATTGGGAATATTTGTATGAGGATGACGGTGATTTCTCCTTTGTTGTATTTAATCAAGGAGGCCCGGGTCGAGGGACTGAAGAAAGAGAATTAGAAGATCGAGAGAATCTGATGTCAATATCCTTTGTTTGTTAAGGATAGCTGTGGCCTTTTGACATAGTGTGGCCGGGTGTGGGTACCGATGACTAGAGGAGTGAGATAGAGGATATTAGAGGAAGCACACAAGTCCAAGTTCTCTATTCATCCATGGGATACAAAAATGTATAGAGACTTGAGACTGAGTTATTGGTGGCTCTGCATGAAGCGGGAGATCGTCTGGTTTGTGGAGCGGTGCATGACCTATACGAAGGTCAAGGCCGAGCATCAGCGGCCTCATGACAAGGTTCAACTGCCATCCATTCCCATGTGGAAATGGGAAGAGATCACTATGGACTTCATCACGAATTTGCCAAGGACGACAATGTGTGTAGAAGCTATATGTGTGATCGTGGACAAACTGACGAAGAGTGCCCACTATATACCGATTTCTGAGAATATATCCACGAAGAAGTTGGCGGACATCTATGTACGAGAGGTGCTGGCTAGACATGGGGTGCCAGTGTCTGTAGTCTCTGACAGGGACGTTCGGTTTACATCCAGGTTCTAGAAGAAGTTCCACGAGGAACTGGGTACTCAACTGCATTTTAGTATGGCGTATCACCCCCAGACTGATGGCCAGAGTGAGAGGACGATCGAGACTCTGGAGGACATGCTCCGAGCATGCATGCTGGATTTTGGAGGTAGTTGGGACACGTACCTTCCACTGGCAGAGTTTTCATACAATAACAGTTATCATGCCAGCATCGAACAAGCTCCATTCGAGATGTTGTATGGTCGGAGGTGCAAGACCACAGTGTGTTGGGACGAGGTAGGGCACCAGGTCATGGGGAGCACCGAGGTAGTGCTCAAGACTACCAGACTAATTCAGCAAGTGTGCGACCAGCTGTGGGTCGCACAGAGCCGTCAGAAAATTTATGCTAACTGACGACGATCAGATCTCGAGTTTCAGGTGGGGGATTTTGTGTTGCTGAAAGTGTCACCCTGGAAGGGGATTATCAAATTTTGGAAGAGGGTCAAGCTGGTGCCTAGGTATATAGGCATGTTCAGGATCACGGCCCGGGTGGGCAAGGTTGCATATCGCTTGGATCTGCCAGAGGAGCTTAGCCTGATTCACAATACCTTCTACGTGTCTCAGCTTCAGAAGTGTGTCACTGACGAGTCTATAATCCTTTCGTTGGAAGATATTCAGGTGGATGGAGACTGAACTACATTGAGAGTCCTGTTGCCATCTTAGATAGTAAGACGAAGAATCTTTGGAATAAGGAAGTGAAGCTGGTGAAGGTGCAATGGCAGCACCGTAGGGGCTCCGAATGGGCTTGGGAGCCGAAGGAGGAGATGCGAGAGCATTATTCTGATCTATTCGCAGCTATGGACTTCGAGGACGAAGTCTAGTTCAAGTGGGGGAGAGTTGTAACACTCCAAAACATGTATGACCTTGTAGCCCTTGAAGTATTTCAATATATCATATGAGACCCTTAAGTACGCTGGGCGTACTTATGAGTACGCTTAGCGTACTTGGAATGGAGGATCGCAAAGGGCAACACGTAAGCTGGGCGTACATGCCGAATGTTCAAACCCTAAAATCCGGACTTGAGACATATATAAACACCCTTAACTCTTATGATCCTCACCCTTAACAACCTTCGTTATCTCTAAACACCTCTGAAAAACCTAATATCATTTATGAGTGCACTTTGAGCTTTAAGAGTGCATTTGTGGTCCTTTCAGTGTTTATCCAAGAAGAAAAAGTTGTCAAGGAAGCTTGGAGTGTCATTTGGCTTCAAGAATTTGCATATTGTCGACCTTGAGGAGCTTCTAGAGGTATAAAGCTTGCACCTTTCCACTTAAATCACTAGATCTAGCTAGGGTTTTCTAGTTTTGTCCCTTTGGTTGATTTTGGACCTCCTCTTGTGAGTTAAGCAACTCCAGAGGATGGAAATGACAGATCTGAGGCCCTTTGGTCCTTTCGCAACATAAAAATGGAGTCTTGGTGGGTATTTTAACCTCATGCATGGGTTAAGAGCCTCAGAACGGTCTTAATGAGGGTCTTGGTAGCATACGAGGCATGTAAAGTCATAAAGATTCCAACTTTATGCCTTGGGTCGTCTTAATAAGTGTAGATATGAATTTTTGGACGTAAAAGAATCAAGTATTAAGCACTTAATGGAATAAGTGCTTAATCTATTAGCACGCTGGGCGTAACCCAGTGTGTGCTGCGTGTAAGCCCTTAAGCTCGAGTACGCTGCGCGTACCAGTGTGTCGAAAATGGGCTTGAATCTGTTTTGAGCATTAAGCTGTTGGGCCTCATTTGGTTATTGGACCTTGTTACATTTTGGTAATAGCGGGCCATTTTATCCATTTGGGCCATTGATGATATGGTAGGGCTTTATTGAGCCAAGAGGCCCATTATTGATTTTTGGACATGGACTTTGGGCCCATTAACATAGAAAGGATATTTGGGCCTTCATGGAAGGAATTGGGGTTTGGGTTTTCCCCTTTGATTATGTGATGTCCTTGATGTGTTTTGAGCATTCTAACACTTCCTAAGTGTACATGCAACCCTAATAACCTTCGATCTATGTTTGTCTAATTCTCATGCAAAGTTGATTTCCAAGGTTATGATTGATGGGTTTGAGCAACAAGAACTTTCCTATGTGCACATGCAAACCCTTATTGCTTGGATCTAGGTTTCTCTAATTGAACATGCATTGAATCCAAGACTTACAATACTATATCTAATGTAAACAAGTGATTCTAATCATATGAAATTGGATCTGGAACAATACCTTGGATAACTTGCTTGATACTTCTTCTTCTTGGAGCTTAGAGTCACAATTGTCACTCTTCTAATGGCTTACAAACACTAACTAGCAAGAAGCTGATCTTGAGAGAGAGAGGAGGGTGAGAAATCGGCCCTAGGGTTCCTTGCCTTGCATGAGTCCCGATTTCCCTCACCCTAGGGTCCTATTTATACTATGAGGTACTAGGGTTTCTCCTTTAACCCTAATTGAATAACTTAGGCCCTAAGCAATCCAAGATCCTCCTAGATACTAGGCTTGGACGAATTTAAGGTTCCCAAACCCTAAATTTTGTCCACCCTCATATCCATAAGGATACATAGCCAAAAACACAACTATCACACATTTGACAGTTTATGCCTCTTTATTCAATTAACCTCTTTAAGTCACCAAATTAATTCTTAATTAATATATGACTTATATTAATCAAATAACAATATTATTCCTTTAATATATTATTCTGATAATATATAAACAATAATATCTATTCTCTCTTAACAAATCATCCTGTCAAGTTGCTATGGTGAAGGCAACCCAAAAGGATCATGCACAACCGGGTCAAGTACTTACCAAATATAGTTACAGCCTTAGTCACTAATCCAACAATCTCCCACTTGGATAAGTGTAGTAACTATATATGCAAACACAATCCGATTAGCAATCGTAGCTCTCAAAGATGCTGTGAACTCTGATCTTATCAATCTCCTGTCCTTTAGATAAGGGATTGTACAGTCCTCTGTTTAGATATTATGTGAACAATCTTATGGAACTTATTGTCCAGCATTTTGGTTTCTCGATATCAGATTCATTTGACATAGAACTTAATTGAACACATCAATTCAGTCCTGACCGGGCCCGACATATAAGTCAAATCAAATCATCGAGCGACCGTGATATCGCTTTTATTCTCTTAAGATAAAAGTAACATATAAACTTCGACTTATATGCATTTACTATCTACTAATCAGCTATACACAAAAATGTGTTTTATAACATCAATTTATTGATGTGGTTTCGCATTATCAATGCACAGCCAATTAATAAACAACAAACCATATACTTGGTTTTAAGACCATATGATATTATCGTCTTGCGATCACTTGTGTCACATTCCATAAAGTGATTCCAGCAAGTGCGGGTTTATTCCAATGCTCAAAACTTGTTCATAAGCACTCATGAACGTTGTAGCGATCCTTTGTTATGTGTAATACTCTTTTAGACAATCTACACACCAATTCATGACAATATTCATTCATACCTACTTCCAACATATGAACGATTGTGGACCATTCGAATAATTCAACTATTCTTAATAACTTAATTATTCAGGAAGTCAAAACATGCAAAGTGAAACAATAGTTAAACTATTAACATAAGACAGTAGCATTACTAAAAAATAATACTCTTTTATTTAATCATCAAATGTCAATTACATTTATCTATTACATGTTTCCAAATTATCTAATCTAAACTAATATCGTCTTTCAGCCCAATGCTCCTAGCGTGGTGCAAATGCTTAACCCTACTCAGTCCCTTTGTAAGCGGATCTGCTGGGTTATCCTCTGACGATACCCTCTTCACTACGAGGTGTCCTTCTTATACTCGATGTCTAATAAAGTGATATTTTTGTCGATATGCTGAGATCTACCATGATCCCTCGGTTCTTTGGTCAAGGCAACCGCTCTTTCATTATCACAGAAAATTTCCATAGGCTCCTTTATGGCAGGCACAACTCCAAGATCATCAATGAAGTTCTTCAACCACATCGCCTCCTTTGACGCTTCGCTCGCTGCAATGTACTCTGATTCGCACGTTGAATTAGCTATGATTTCTTGTTTGGAACTTTTCCAAGTCACTGCTCCTCCATTAAGAGTAAAGACCCAGCCCGACTGCGAAAGATAGTTGTCCCTGTCGGTCTGGAAGCTGGCATCACTATACCCTCGCACCTTTAAGTCATCACTCCCTCCAAGGACTAAGAACCATTCGTTGGTCCTTCGAAGGTACTTAAGTATATTCTTGACCGCGATCCAATGAGCTTTGCCAGGGTTCCCTTGATATCTACTGACCATGCTCAAAGCAAAGGCCACATTAGGGCGAGTACAAGTCATAGCGTACATGATTGAGCCAACTGCAGAAGCATAGGGTACTCAGCTCGTCTCAGCTATCTCAGCTTCGATACTCAGACTTTGATTCTTACTCAATTTGGAATTACTTGGTATCGGTAGTTCTCCCTTCTTTGAGTTTTCCATACTAAAACGTTTTAGTACCTTATCTAAGTAAGTATTCTGACTAAGTCCTATTAGTCTCTTACTTCTTTCTCTCACTATCCTTATTCCCAAAATAGAGGAAGCCTCTCCGAGGTCTTTCATAGTGAAGCACTTCCCGAGCCAGGACTTACCTCCTACAAAGTCGGGACGTCGTTTCCTATGAGCAGTATGTCATCAACATACAAAATGAGGAAGCTAACTATACTCCCACTGGCCTTGACATATACACATGATTCATCTTCACTTCGTACAAATCCAAACTCTTTGACTTTCTCATCGAAGCAAAGATTCCATCTGCGAGACGCTTGCTTAAGTCCATAAATGGACTTCTCAAGCTTGCACACTCTATTAGGATGCTTCGGATCGACGAAACCCTCTGGCTGAACCATGTAAATATCCTCAGCCAACTTCCCATTAAGGAAAGCGTTCTTGACATCCATCTGCCATATCTCATAATCATGAAATGCAGGAATGGCTAGCATCACCCTAATAGATTTTATTTTAGCAACTGGTGAGAAGGTCTCATCATAGTCAACTCTGGGAGTTTGAGTAAAGCCCTTCGCCACTAGTTGTGCCTTATACATGTGCACTTTCCCATCCATGTCGGTCTTCTTTTTGAAGATCCATTTGCACCGAACCGTCTTACGTTCGGGGACATTGTCAACCAAATTCCAAACTTGGTTGTCATACATGGACTGAATCTCGCTGTCCATTGCCTCTATCAATTTTACAGACTCTGGGCCTGCCATGGCTTCCTTATAGCTATTAGGTTCATCTAGATTTATTAGTGTACCATCACTAATATACGTATCCCCTTCGGTAGTAATATGAAAACCATAAAACTGGGGTTGAACTCTAACTCTTTCAGAACGTCTAAGAGGTAAGGACTCGTCAATTGGTTCAACCGGAGTTTCCTCCTCGGGTTGAGCGCCAGCGTTAGAGGTTCCTTCATTTCTCGACTCTTGAATATCTTCAAGATCGATTTGCCTCGCACTGTCTCCTTGGCTTATGATTTCTCGCTCTCGGAAAACCCCTCTCCTCGTAACGAAGACAACATTGTCACTCGGTCTATAAAAAGAGATATCCAAAGGATTTCTATGGGTAGCCGATGAAAATACATCGCTCACTTAAAGGTTCGAGCTTGTCGTGAGTCTCTCGTCTTACGAAAACCTCACAACCCCAAACCTTGATATGTGCCAACGAGGGAGCTTTCCATGTCCACATCTCGTGAGGAGTTTTGCCAACCTTCTTTGTAGGGACTCGGTTAAGGATATGGGCGGTAGTCTCTAAGGTATACCCCCAGAATGAGATAGGTAGTGAAGCACGACTCATCATAGAACGAACCATGTCTAATAGGATTTGATTACACCTTTCTGCCACACCATTCAAATGTGGTGTCCTAGGTGGCGTCAATTGCGAAACTATTCTGCATTCCTTGAGATAGTCGTGGAATTCAAGACTTAGGTACTCTCCTCCTTGATCGGATCGAAGCATCTTGATTTTCCTACCCAATTGATTCTCCACTTCATGTTTGAATTCTTTGAACTTTTCAAACGTTTCTGACTTGTGTTTGATTAAGTAGATATACCCATATCTACTATAATCATCGGTGAAGTCACGTAGAAGCAGTTCCCATCCTTTGTGGTAGATGTAAAGGGTCCACACACGTCGGTGTGTATGAGATCTAATAAACCCTCACCCCTCTCACAAGTGCCAATGAAGGGTGATTTGGTCATCTTTCCAAGTAAACAAGATTTGCACGTGTCATCTTCCCCAAGGTCGAATGACTCCAACACTCCATCCTTTTGGAGTTTGGCTATGCGCTTCTTGTTAACATGTCCAAGACGATAATGCCACAAGGATGCTCTATCCATACTATTGGAAGAATCCATACACAACACATCATTTCCTAGGTTATCTACAATCATAACAGTTTCATAAATTCCATTACAAGGCATTGCTTCGAAATATAAAACACCATTTAGATAAGCATAAATCGAACCATTCTCATTATTAAATGAATATCTAAATCCTTGTTTAAACAAACCATGAATAGAAATGATGTTTCTTGCCATATCTGGCGAGTAGCAACAATTATTTAAATCTAAATTCAATCCATTACTAAGCACTAAAGAATACACTCCAATCTTGGTAACAGGCGACGATCTTCTGTTACCCATAATTAGATTTATTCTTCCAAGCTCCACATCCCTATTTCTTCCTAGTCCCTGCAAATCAGAACAAATGTGGTAACCACACCCTGTATCAAGAACCCAAGAAATAGCATGGGATGAATCATTAGATTTAATTGTGTATATACCTACAAAAGATGGTTTGATCTTTCCATCCTTGATGGCTTGCAGATACTCCGGGCAACTTCTCTTCCAATGCCCTATTTTGTGGCAATGATGGCACTCTGCGTCTTTTGGGTTAGGGTTGGGCTTAGCAGGATCAACCTTGGTCCCACTAGAAGAGGAACCATCTTGGGACTTTCCCTTGCGGTGGTTCTTCGAAGAAGCCTTCCTCTTCTTGCCCCTTCCCTGCCCAATAGCCAAAACAGGAGCAGCAGATGGATTGGGAGTTGGTGCAACAGACTTGTCCTTTAGGTTGCTCTCAACAGTCCTTAGGAGACCTTGGAGTTTGCTTAGGGTGACCTCTTCCTTGTTCATGTGGTAGGTCATCCTAAATTGATTGTAGCATGAGGGCAAGGAGTGAAGAACAATGTCGATATCCAAATCAACCCCAAAGTTGACATTCAACTTCCGAAGACGATCGACATACCTTTGCATCTTTTGCAAGTGCATGGTAAGAGATTCTCCACCTCCCATTTTAGCAGTGATCATATTCGTTATGATCTCATAGCACTCTTGCCTCGCGCTTTGGTGGTATCGCTCCATCAAGTCTAGATGCATCTCATAAGGATACATGTCCTCATAGGACTTTTGGAATTCGGAGTTCATAGTGGCTATCATGATGCAATGGACTTTCGTTGAATCACGCTCATGTGTTTCAAACACAACCATTTCTTTGGGAGTAGCAGTTTCTGGATTGATCTTTTTGAGCTTCTCATCGAGAACATACTCCTTGTCCTTGTAACGAGCAATCGTGCAAATGTATCTTATCCATCCGCAAAGTTCGATCCATCGAAAGTCACTTTTTGACAAAGGCTCATTAGCGTGAATGAGCTAGTAGCAGTATTGTTTGCATTAGACATCTACAAATAGAAGGGAACAAAGTTTGATTAGAGTTAAGTCCCTAATTAACACCCAAAATGGAAATTTAGGGATAGGACCCAACAACATTATTTACATATTAGAAAAGGGATACCTGTTGGGTAAAAAATATGGTTTATACTTTGCTTTTCTAGGAAAATATATTTTTATGTAACGTTGATTGGGATTCCGCACCATCAATTAGATCTGATTGATACACAAGCAATTTTGGGGACTTACAATTGGTATCAGAGCTTGGTTGTATCAATCAATTTTTTCAGATCTGGAGCTTATTTGATCTTATTTTGAAAAGAGAATAGCGTTTTTTGGATAGATCTCGCAAAAATAAGGGGGGTTACTTCTTTGCATTTTTCATAAAAACGAGTTTTTGATCGAGTTTTGGAGCAAAAAGGGCTGAAAAACATCATTTTTTTTTTCGCGAATCTTTTGAAGGTGTGCAGCCCGGTTGAAGGTGTGCTGCTGGTTGAAGGAGTGCGGCTCGGTGTGTGCGGCTCAGCAGCCTCGGTGTGCGGCTCAGTGTGTGCGACTTAGACGTGTGCGGTCTCGGTGTGCGGCTACGTGTGCGGCCTCGGTAAATGGCTCGGTTTCGCCTCTGGTTCACAGCTCAGCAGCATGTTCGGCTCGCATTTGCCTCTCCCGCTTCGCAGCTCTCGTCCTCGCTAAGCAGCCTTCGTATAAAAAAAAGGGTAACGGGTTTGAAGGTGCCGGGGATCGAACCCGGAACATCTAGATTCAAGTCTCTGCGCCTTGCCAACTCATCCAACCATTCTTTTGTGACAATCCTTCAGTCTTTTAAAACATAAGCTGGTCTTCAGTTCCAACTTTTGCATTTTTGTCATTTTCAGCCCAAAATTGATTTTCCTTTAATTTTAAATTCTTTTTTCAACCTAAAATTTTAGTTTTTTAAATTTTAACGTTTATTTTTGACTTTTGACTTTCAAATTTTGACTTTGACTGTCAAGTTTGACCTTTGACTTTTAACTTTGACTTTCTCATTTGACTTTTAATTTTTCAAATTTAGCTTTTCGGTTTGACTTTTAAGTTTGACTTTTTAAGTTTGGCTTTTCAAGTTTGACTTTTGGGTTTGATTTTTTTAATTTGACTTTTAGGGTTGACTTTCCCTGTTTTTTAAGTCAAAGGGCAATTAAAAAAATTAAAAAAAATAAAAAAAAAAAGAAAATGAGTTCCACATCAATTCTGGTAAATGAAGTTTCATGTACTCCATCTTGTAAAGCTACGATTAAATTTCTTCGCGAACAAATTGATTTGCTAAAAAGGGAAAATGAGGACCTTAAAGGCTATACTCTAAGGAAAGGTCAGAAACCTTTAAAAGCACAATTAGAGGCCAAGACTAAGGACTTTAGGAAATTACAAGAAGATTACAGTAACAAGTGTAAAAATTATGATCACATTAAACGCAAACTTGCTGTTGTAACTGAAGAACTTGATGCTTTGAAAATAAAGTGTGGAAAAACAGATGTTAGTTTCAAAAATTATACTGCATCAAGTAAGACAGTCGAGTCCTTAGTAGAAAATCAATTGAGTTTTAAAGATAATCAAACTAAGGGTCTAGGGTATCACAGTGTGCCACCTCCTTTTAATCACAATTATAATGCACCCTTTGAGACCAATGAGGAAGAAATGCCTGCTCAGTATGGCCAAACCCCTGCTCCAGATTCAGTTAAGACTGAACAATCAGGGCCAACTGAGGGTGTTGAGCTGAACAATACTAATGATTATACTTCTTGTGCAAGTAAAGTAGTAGAGGATGAGAACAAGGAGAAAACTATTGAACAAACCAATGACTCCTTGAACTCTGAATCTGTTTCTTCGAACTCAGTTGCTTCTGATCATCCTGCTATTGAGAAGTACATGCCACCAAATCAAGTGAAACAGTCGACTTGCTGCAAGTGTGCTTGTGGGAACAATAAAAAACGAGGCAAGGATATGCCACCAGGGGCAGGAAGAAACAACTTCACAGTGAAGAAAAAGACATTTTTTCACTGTGGAACACCTGGACACATTGCCAGAAATTTTCCTAACCGCGCATACATTCCCTACTATGCACAAGGGTGGCAGAACACGCCAAGAGGGAGATACTTAAAAAGAAACCCCTCCAGGTCACGTTCAAACAATGGCGACTGGAATGCCAAGAAGGCCAAGAATTCAAATCCCAAGGGCAAGAAGGGAATGTCGGCCAAGAAGCCTAATCCAAGAGATGCTCCCGTGAAGCCAAAATCAAAATCATCTCAACGGCCGACATCAATTTCAAAAGCAAGTACTGAGCCACCCATCGGATCGAAAAAGAAATGGGTTAAACCTAACTACAAATGGGTTCCAAAGGCTCAATCTCCCAAATCAACTAACGATTCTAATATTTCTATGTCTTCTGTTTGTGATAAAATGGACATGTCATGGGAGAAAGTATCGTGTGTCGATGACAAAGGTCGACCCAGTTTCAAAATGGACTGGGTTCCAAAGACCAACTAATCCTGCTCTGTGTCGGAGCAGCTATGGAGGCACATCATCAGACTTCGGTTTGTTGGTAGTAGCTGTTCCAGGCACATGATAGGAGACAGCTCTCAACTGTACAGTACTCAGAACATTATTTGAGAGTATGTGTCCTTGGAGCGAAAGGAACAAAGGAAGAGATCACTAATGGGGTTTGTGCTTAACAACATGAAGAATTTTCGGATCTGTTCCGAGTTTACGCGTGCTGTTCTCAGACCTTCTGGATGCAAATTCAATCGGTGACTTACAGTTTGCGTTTTCTTCTCTATACTCCTGAGTTTTTCTTAACCATATTCGCTTTAAAGACTAATTTTTGTTTTACGATAGTTTAAATTTGCGCATTTACTTTCGTTTCTATCTTATGCACAAATTTAGGGGGAGAAATAAAAACAAAACAAAAATTAGAAAATTTTAAAAATCAAAAAACATTAGAAAATCAGATATTAAAAAAAATGTTGGTTATGAAATGTGCTGCTTGAGGGAGATGTTCTGGGAAGTGATATGATAAAGTGATAACAGGCAACCTGAGTCTGCGTAACGTACCTGAAGTTAAAGGGTCTATGCTCTGGTTTGATGCGTCGGTAGGCACGAAATTTTTTTAAATGGACTTGACTAGGGAAAGTTGAACTTAGGAAATTTATAGACTTGACAAATCTTGACCTAGTTAGATCCGTTCAGCCTGACAATACGACGCTCGAATAGGTTGAGCAGGGAGATATATATGGGAATCTACTCATCACAATAATTGAACCCGTACTTGGAACCGTGGCTTAACTTTGAACCCGTAATAAGTAATAAGTAATAGAATTTTGAATCTATCTTCTCTCTGAATGGTTGTCTGCTCACCCGGTGTAAGGAGTACTCTGGAAGTTCTTGATGGCTGGGGCATATCAGGAAGTGGGAAACACGTTCTAGTACATTTAAAATTAAACACATACAGATTGTCTATAGATCTCGCTGCTCAATTTAGGTGGATAACAATATCCCTGGTCGTCGTCAGATGAATGGTCCTTAAGATATAGTATCTAAGAAATTAGGATCATATATAATTTTTAGGAACTTAAGTTCACATGTCTTGTAACAAACAGTATGTCCTAAATTTGTCACAATTTTTCGTGTTTAAGTGGACAACAATACCGACGATCGACCAGACAAAGATGTGAATATGAAAGGTACCGATAAGTGGATAAAGGCTGTCTAAAAACTTTGATCCCAAATCTCTCTTAAAGTTAGATATCATTTTTATTTTTGTTAAATTTGTCATAGTTTCTTCTAATTTAAATATTAGGGGAGAATTAAAAATTAAAAAAAAAATCAAAAAAAATCAAAGAAAAATTAGAAAAATTTAAAAATCCAAAAATAGTGTTATTTCTGTTTTATTTCTTGTTCAGAAAAATCAAAAATCCAAAAATATTTTTTGTTTCTGTTTTCATTTGTGTGCTAAGTTTTCTTTTAGTTTTGTTGTGTCTTGAAAAGTGATTTCAGTTATAGATAAGACTCACGGAGTTTGTGTTGAAGATTTCTGAGCCAAAGGCTCGTCCGTGAGCATCGGTGAATTCACATTCGAAGGAGCAAGAAATGAAGATTATTCTTTCGACATTCAATCTGTCAACCCCAGAAGCATGGTGAAGCTGTACTTGAAGATTATGTCACAGATTGCATTGAAGCCTCCTTAATCAATCTGCTGCTATCTTTGTACCTGCTGAAGTGATCCAGAAGATTTGTTCTCTCTGTAGATTCTCAAGCTAAAGCGCTATCTTTCAAGAATCTTTTCAAGAAGCCTCCTCACCCAACGTGCGTTTAATGTCAAATTTTGAAGAAAAACCCAACCGCTCGAGATGAAGTCATTCATGAAGATTAACCAAGTTCATCTTGAAGCTGTGAAGAAATCAAAGATTAATGCTGAAGCCAAGCTCCCAATGAAGATTAACAAGAAAAAGCCAGCTACTTTTTAGGGGGAGCTTGTTGGGTCAATTAGAAAAGAAAGTTATAAACCAAGGGGGAGATTGTTGGGTCAAAAATATGGTTTATACTTTCCTTTTCTAGGAAAATATAGTTTTATGTAATGTTGTATGTGTTTGTGGTTCGTGTGTACGGCCGTACACGTTTGTACGGCCGCACACCCTGTGTGCAGCCGTACATAGGGTGTGCGGCTGTACACATGTGTATGGCTGGAGGTCCATATAAATAGATGAGTTCATGTGAGTGTACGGTTGGAAAGGTAAGAAGGATAAAGAAGAGAGAGAAACTAGAGAAGAAGTGTGTGTGAGAGAGAATCTATTGTAAGGAGCATCAATCATATCATCAATACATTAGATTCATCTTAATTCTTCTTCTCCTTCTCTTCTATTTGATCTGACATCATCCAATTGATTGGGATTCCGCACCATCAATTAGATCTAATTGATACATAAGAAATTTTGGGGACTTACAATTGGTATCAGAGCCTATTTGGTATCAACTGAAGTTATTTTTGAGTGTGAGAGTAAAAAAAAAATTCACTGTTTTTTTTTTCGAATTTTGATCGAAGAACTATTGAAGGTTTGCTGCTGACTTTGAAGGTTTGCTGTTAAAGTGAGTGTGCGGTGGAGCGTGTCTAATTGAGTGTGTATTGTTACTGTGTTTGCTGTTGGTTAAGTGTGTGCTGTTATTGTGTTTGCTGCTGATTGAGTGTGTATTGTTACTGTATTTGCTGTTGATATTTGCTGTGTGCGGTTGGTGTTTGCTGCAGAAGTTTGTGGATTACACGTGTACGGTTGAAAAGTGT
The DNA here is from genome assembly GCF_002870075.4 of Lactuca sativa. NCBI lineage: Eukaryota > Viridiplantae > Streptophyta > Magnoliopsida > Asterales > Asteraceae > Lactuca > Lactuca sativa. The sequence continues at coordinate 860,508 of NC_056627.2, read as the reverse complement.
GTGCGGTCAATATTAGTGTGCGGTTGAAAAGTGTGTGTGGTCAATATTAGTGTGTGGTTGAATATTAGTGTGCGGTTGAGTGTTAGTGTGCGGTTGAAGATTGCTCAAATGGAATCTCAAAGCATGATTGCTCATCAAGATTTGGATGCAATTATGGGAACCACTACTCGTATTCCTCGATTGCTATCAGCTGAAGGATTTCCTGAATGGAAATACCGAATTGAAAAATACATCAAAATGAAGGATTTCAAAATTTGGAGAAGCATTTTAAGAGGACCAATTAGGATTACTTCTACTCTAGAAGATGGCACGGTAATTGATAAACAGATTGAAAATTACACTGATGATGACTTTGAAAGAGTTGAAGAACAAGGAAAGGAACTTGCCACACTCACTATGGCATTATCTCCTGAGATTGCACAAGGGTTTCGTGAATATACATCAGAAAAAGCATTGTGGGAAGCGCTCATAGAAGTCTACGAAGGAAATGAAGACATGAAGTCGACAAGACATGCTCCGATAGAAATTCAACATGTTCACTTATGTATTGGGAGAAACATTGGAAAATCAATTGCAAAGATTTATCACACTAACCACTGAAATGAGCTCCGCAGGTGTGATGGTTACTAGGTCTGAAATCAACAAGAAATTACTAAATTCTCTTCCAAAATCATGGGACATGAATGTATCGATGATTAAAAAGACAAAAGACTTGAACCGTTTAAGGTTGTTTGAAACAATGGCAATCATCAAAGCTTGTGATCTTGATGATAAACAAAGAGAAATCAACCATGTCAATTCGTACTCTTCAGCCAATCTTGGAATTCAAGAACAACAACACTGCTTTCTCAAGTTTCACCACCCATCAAAATACTCAAATCCAGGTTCCAAAAGTTCAATCTTATGCAGCCCATCAAAACATACCATACAACATACCTAAAATGCAACAAACTCAAATCCCTCAAAACATATCTCAAGTTGGTTATTGTGTTAATTCTTCCATAAGTGTTTCAGTTTAATCTCATGAAATTGGTTCCCAAAGTTCGTTTACAAAGGAAAAGGAGGAAAATATGGCTCTAGCTACTGGCTTGGTGAACTGCTATAATGCTTTTGTTGCTGGAGACCTCTCTCCACAACTCTCATTCACTGATCTTGATCAAATCCATCCTGAAGATGTGGAATAGATGGATATTACTTGGCAAATGGCAATGGCAGTATTCAGGGCTAAAAAATTCTCAAAAAAGACTGGAAAGAACAATTGGGGTGTAAATTCAGATAAAAAGATGGGTTTTAGCAAAGGAAAGTTACGTTGTTATAATTGTCACAAACCAGGACACTTTGCAAGGGAATGTCCAAAACTTGATTAGCAAGCAAACTCTGAAAGAACCATGGTGCCAGTAACTTATGTTCACAACAACAACAGAGGATCATCTTCAAACAATCAATATGAAAACATGGCAATGGTAGCTCAATCGTTTAACTGGGAAGATCAAGTTTAGGCCCTAAACATTTCGGGACCTGAAAAGGCAAATCTTGCTCAAGTCAAGGATGCAAGTGAAGAAATGGAAGCAGATCCAGAGGAGGAGATGATGAATTTGCAGTTTGCATTCATGGTACAGACCACTCCTGAACCAGTCAAATCTGAGGTTAGTGAATTCGGTTGTTCTCAATCTTGTATTAAAACTGTTAAATTTTTGAGAGATCAAATTGAGTTAATCAAAAGAGAGAACGAGGACTTGAAATATGAGGGATATACTCTTAGGAAAAATCAAAAGCCCTTAAAAACTCAATTAGAAAATAAAACAAAAGACTTTAAAAAATTGCAAGAGGATTACAGCAACAAATGCGAGAACTATGATCATCTCAAAAGAAAACTTGCTGCTGTAACCATGGAACTTGACACATTGAAAAATTGTTTTGAAAAAGCTGAATTTAATTTCAAAAAATACGATGGGTCAAGTGAAAAGGTTGCAAAATTAATTGAAGGTCAATCGCTCTGGAGAGATATCACTCATGGTAATCAAATAAAAGTCGGATTAGGTTTTGAAAGTGTCCCTCCTCCTTTCAATCACAATTATACTGCTATTCCCCTGTCTCAAGAAGAAATTGACAGAGAACCTTGCATGGTGTATGGAAAGTCAGCTTCTGAACAGGAAATACAATCTAGTTGTGAGACTTTGCATACTAACATTTTTACTTCAAGTGTAGATATATTAATAGTTCAGGGGGAGAATGCAACTAAAAATTTTGAGTCAAATAATGTTGTGATTAAGTCTGGTGTTAATTACAGTAATGAGTCTGTGTCAAAATCAAACACAAATGTTTTTGTGTCGGGTGCTATTTTATTTCAGTCTGACAATGTTGTTTCTAATAGTGTTATTTCTGATCAAACTGCTAAACCTGATTTACATGTCTCTGCATCTAACACACCTGTTACTAAATTCTATGATAGATCTTGCAAATGTAAATGTGTTAGAAATGGAAAAGCAAAGAATAACACTGTCAACAGCAGTGCCAAAGCTACTGATAACAAACAAATTTGTTTTAACTGTGGCACTGCTGGACACATTGCAAGAAATTGTATGAACCGGATGTTTGTATCTCATACAACAAAAAGAGGGGATAATGAATTTCGGGGACGATATTTAACTAGAAAAATTCCCAAAACTCGTTCTAGAAATGGAGATTTGAATACAACATTAAACAAAAAATTCGAAAGATTTCAAAAGAATAAACAGGTTTTTCGTAAAAACAACAAAAGTTTGCCAAAATCAACTCAGGCTAAGCCTAAGTTGAATTTGTCAAAGAGCAGGACAGGATCTTCTAACTCTTCAAGTAGAAAATCCACCAGTTCAAAGCAAAATTACAAATTTTTAAAACCTAACCTTCAGTGGATTCCAAAATCTTTTTTAGATCAATCTCCATTACTCTCTAATTCAAAAGCAAAGAAAGAATCAAATGAAAAACTTGTAAAAGGAAAGGGTCAACCCAGGATTATGATGACCTGGGTCCCCAAAACTAACTAATTCTCCTTATCGTGCAGGGACAGTTGCGGAGGAATGTCGCCAGACCTTGGTATGTCGACAACGGCTGCTCCCGGCACATGACTGGAGACATATCCCAATTGCACGACATTCAAACTTTTAATGGAGGATATGTTTCTTTTGCGGGCGGAGAGGGCGGAAAAATTACTCAAAGAGGAACTGTTTCTAATGGAATATTGAATTTTGAGAATATTAACTTTGCTTCGGAACTGAAGCACAGCTTACTGAGTGTATCCCAGATTTGCGACAAGGGCTACTCTAGTCATTTCACAGATAAGGAATGTCTGATCTTAAAGCCTGGCATTGTTATCCCTGAAGATTGGATTCTTGTACGATCTAAGCGGGATGGAAATGCCTACATTATAGACATGAATAGCAATTTCCCTGACGATATCACTTGTCTATTCTCCAAAGCTTTTGAACAAAATGCGATGCTGTGGCATCATCGTCTCGGTCATGCAAATGCAAATAACCTGAATCGACTTGCGAAGAACGAATTGGTCCGCGGGCTACCCATCAAAGATTTCATTACTTTTGAAAAATGTGTTTCATGCGCTTAGGGAAAACATCATCGGAAACCACACTTTCCAAAGCAGATAAACTCCATAAGTCAAGTGCTCGAGTTATTGCATATGGATTTATTTGTTCCAGTTAATGTTCTAAGCCTCAATCGCAATTCTTTCTGCCTTGTTGTGATAGATGCTTACTTTCGTTTCACTTGGGTTTTCTTTCTGTCTAACAAAGCTGAAATTGCTGACCTTATCAAAAGATTGATTGTGATGATCGAAAATCAGACTAAAAATTGAGTGAAAGCGTTGCGTACCGATAATGGAACAGAGTTTAAGAACGCTTTTCTTGATCATTTTTGCGCTGAGAAAGGGATTGTGCGTCAATTCAGTTCTGTTCGAACACCTCAACAAAAAAGGGTTGCCGAACGTCGGAATCGAACTCTAAAAGATGCCGCAAGGACGATGCTCTGTGATTCCAAGCTTCATGTATTCTTCTGGGCAGAGGCGATTAACACCGCGTGTTATGTTCAAAATCGTGTGCTAATCAACAAAGCCAGAATGAAGACACCGTATGAGATTTTATTTGGACACAAGCCATCTGTTAGTCATTTCTGAGTATTTGGCTGCCCTTGCACCCTTCTCCACTTGGAATCCAATCCCAAATTCAATGCCAAAGCCGATGACTGTTACTTTGTTGGATATGCTGCTCGAACTGCGTACAGGGTTTACAATAAGAAGACTAAACAGATTGTAGAATCCTTTGATGTTCGTTGGCTTGAGGAAAATGAGACAAATGCAAGAGTGGGTCCTGATTGGTTATTTGACTACACATCTCTTTTCAAATCATTCAATGTGTCTTCAGATAATCAAGAAGGATCTACTTCCAATTCGAAGATTCCTAGTGAAGACGAAGAAGATGAAGTTGTCTATCGACCACCATTGATTTCCTCTGATCCTCCATTGGTACCCTCTGCTCATTTTGAATCTTCTGAGTCTCCTCAACAACCTTCTCCTGATGCTATTGTTACTCCTTTAACTCCGATGGAAAGAGAGTTCATGAACGACGAGACTTCCGCTGTAACTTCAAATCTGATGGAACTTCTCTTTCCAGAAAGTATTGCAGAAGAGTTTGTAGCAGATTCTTCAAACGAACTTTGTTCATCCTTTACAGATCATACAACAAATGATGGAGCGGTTAATATTCATAATCTTCCTGTTTTTGTCAATGATATTAGCTATCAGATCCCTACACGTATTCAACGAGATCATCCGATAGAAAACGTCATTGGCCAGTTGGGCGACGGTGTTCAAACGAGAAGTAAAAGTGGGGATGTTAATACATGTCTCTACTCTTGCTTCATCTCTCAAATATAACCTAAATCTGTCGAAATGGCTCTGAATGAGCCCAGCTGGGTTGAAGCCATGCATGATGAATTAAATCAATTTGAGAAACTTGGAGTCTGGAAATTGGTGGAGCTACCAAAAGGAAAGAAATCTCTTGATACTCGTTGGGTATTTCGAAATAAACAAGACGATTCAGGTGTCATTGTACGCAACAAGGCAAGATTGGTGGTTCGTGGGTTTCGGCAAATTGAGGGTCTTGATTATACAGAAGTTCATGCTCCAGTTGCTAGTTTGGAAGCCATCGCATCTTCCTTGCTTATGCTTCCTACATGAACTTTACTGTATACCAAATGGACGTTAAGACGGCTTTCTTGTACGGCAAGGTCAAGGCGGAGATTTACGTTGACCAACCACCTGGTTTTGTTAACTCATCTCTTCCAAACCATGTTTATAAGTTAGACAAGCTTTGTATGGATTGCATCAAGCTCCTCGAGCTTGGTATGCTACTCTTACTCAGTATTTGCTCAATCACGGCTATTCTCGAGGTACCATTGATCAAACCTTATTTCTCAAGCATGTCGGTCCAGATCAAATTCTCGTTCAAATTTATGTGGACGACATCATTTTTGGGTCGACAAGCCAACAACTTTGCAAAGAGTTTGAAGCAGTGATGAAGAAGCGCTTTGAGATGAGTTCACTTGGGGAAATGACCACGTTTTTGGGGCTTCAGGTCAAACAATCTTCAACCGGAATCCTTATTCATCAATCAAAATATGTGGATGATGTACTGGAGAAGTTCGGGTTTCGAGACGCAAAACCTGCTCTTACGCCCATGGCGGAACGGCCTCTTCTGACTCCTGATCTTGAGGGTGAATCCGTAGATCAAACTGATTATCGATCAATGATCGGATCACTCATGTATCTTACTGCTAGTCGTCCAGACGTCATGTTTGCGGTCTGTTAATGTGCTCGCTACCAGGCTAATCCTAAACTCTCTCATTTAATTGCTGTTAAAAGGATTTTTCGGTATCTCAAAGGTGTTGGGTTTTGAGCAATCTAACACTTCCTAAGTGTGCATGCAACCCTAATAAACCTTGGATCTATGTTTATCTAAATACATGCAAAATAATAATTTTCCAAGGTTCATAACCTATCTAACATGGCATGGGGTACTTTTAAACATAAAAGAATTAGATGAGATTACATACCTTTTGATGATGAGTTCAGTTCCTAAGGAGTTTGAGGGCCAAGCACCAATAGTGTGAATGCCTCAAATGGAATCACAAATCACCACAAACTCTTGGAAAACTTTGAGAGAGTGTACACACACTTGTAAAATCAGTCACACACAAACACACATACTCTAGTAACACTAGTCACACTAGTTCCCCTTAGGGGCCATTTCATGCAACATAAGCATGCTTATATAGTGTACATGATTAGGGTGAAACCCTAATAACCCATGTCTTTTCCTTTCCAAGGATCCATGGGTTAAAAGCTCCATGGATCATCCATGGACTTCCATATAAGCCTAGCCCATTAACAAATGAGTGTTAGCCCACACTATATAAAACAAATAGCCCATAATCTAATTAGTCTTCCTTTTAATCTCTAAATTAATTCATAATTAATTTAAGACTAAGACCAATTAAATAACTTCATATTAATATATTATAACTTATAATATATTAATAAACATATGTGTATAACTCTCATAAAATTATCCATAAATAGTTCGGGTGAGATGCAACCCAAATGGACCATGCCGGTCGGGTCAAGTATATACCAAATAAGTTATGGACTTAGACACCTTATCCAACAGACTCCCACTTGGATAAGTCTAATAACTATATTTGCGTATGTTACTTCAGGAACTAACCAGCAATCGTAGCTCTCGAAAACTCCATTGAACTATGAAGAAAACTCTGTTGAACTATGAAGCGCCATTTTAGATAAGTGATCATATAATCCTCTGTTCTCATGATATCAACCGGACAAATACATGGAACAACGTCGTACTTATTGTCCAGCAGTTTATTTCCCGATTTCCGATTTGTTTGACAAAGAACTTAATCGAACACATCAATTTAGTTATGACCGGCCGGTACATAGGTCACAACAAAATCATCGAGGGGCCCAAATATCGCTTCTATTTTTAGAAGGAACAGATAAACTTCGACTCATATGCTTGTTCTACTACTTGTTGAATTGTACACAAAGGCATGTTTTATAACATCAAGTTACTGATGCGTTTACGTGCAATCAATGCACAACCAACTCATAGGTAACAACTCATATCTCTAGGTTTGAAGATTTATATGATATTACCGTCTTCAATCACTCGAGATAAATTCCATGAAGTGATACAAGTGAGCGTGGGTTTATTCCAATACTCATAACTTTTGAGCACTCATGAATGTTGTAGCAACCATTGCTATGACTAAACCCATTTAGCCATCTACAAACTCGATTCATGACAGTCTTGATTCATACCTACATCCAACATATGAACGACTATGGAGTGTTTAAATAACTTAGTCATTCGGAAAGAATAACCTAGCTATTTAGGAAGTCAAAACATGCAAAGTGAAACACAATAATAATCGAATCCAATATGGTCTCAGAACCCTTTTGAATATAAATAGAACCACCTTTTATTTATCACCATATTGATTACACATTATTCATTGTATAATGTTTCAAACAATCAACTTAAGACTTGAATAAAAACAACAGTCGTCCCATGCTCCTAGCATGTACACCTTATTTTTCTAAACAATAGTTATGCCATACTCCAAGTATGCACACTATGTTTGTCTATGATCCTTACATTGTGATGTAGGTCAATTGGACATGATTCCAATGATACTCATTTCACAATCCCAAATCCTTATTGTAAATGTGAGAATCCCAGATTCCTATCATTTACCAAAAAAAATCTGTTAGATTTTAAACTTTTATGCAATGTTCCTCTTGTAATGATTATGCACAAAGTCACCAAAACCTTGTCACCAGTCATTACAGAGTATTCCAAAGAAGGTCAACTTTTATGGAACGGAAGTCTCATATTCAAAGTACATTTCTTTGAACATCCTTCTTGCATTAAGGTTTTCTAATCTTACATAGATTGAATAACTTCCACCTATGGAGACATTTCCACAGTCCCATTTTGACTATCACTTCCGAACAAGAGTTACTTCTTTTCAGAATATGTCAATATGGTCCTTTCCGACAACTTACATCATACTTCCAACTGTCCCTGAGCAACCAATCTTTGGCGAACCTCAGATTTGTCCTCAACAATTGCTTAATCACTTTAGTCATATCCAGTTCCAGACTTTTCCTTTCTCAATGCCTTAAGCATTTGGAAAATTTAGAAAAGATGAATATTATAGCACATGCAATCGATCCTATATCCGAAGCATATGGGATACGATTCATGATGTTTGACATAAAGACATGATACTAGACAAGTCTTTTGCTATAATATATTTTTTTTATTTGCCATGTTTTCAAAATTTAACTATGAAGAGGGATGCCGTAATCATAATCGAATTTTGAAAACGCAATATATATAGAATTTCTTCAAGTTGAACTATTCCAACATAAAATTCATATATATTCTTGACTAAAGATGATTAAAATCTCAATCTAAGCTTTAGAATTGAAATGAAGTATAATTTCCTCTCCCTTAATTATATCAAAACAACTTTTCAACCCCTGCAACTTCACGAATTCAAACTTTCTTTTCTATAATTAACATTGCTAACTTGCAACACTAAACGTAATAATCATGCTCCCACTAACATGATGATTATCAGCATAACACTTATGCTCCCACTAGCTCTGACATATTTCCAAAAATCTGCTGGACTTCTGAAATTTAGATTCATACACCCTTTCTTAGATAGCTCACATGTGTGTCTAAGCAATTTCAAGAACTATGAAAAGGGATGCCGTAATCATAGTCTCAATTTCTTAGACCTTTGCCATTTCTCACAAGTCCATGTTAGTGTGCCGGTTAACCACACACGCTCCACTAACGACTGTTGAAAATGCAAATAACACAATTGATATCAACGTAAAATCTACTTAGTGAAAGCGTTTCCTCACCATCATTTTCATGAGTCGGAGAGAAACCTTATGACACTTAGATTTTATAGTGTATGAGTTCCTATCCATGTGAATTTGTCAAAACCATAATCACAAGATAAGGTTAGTGACAAATTCAGCCTTACATGGATTAAACTTGTTCAATCTTAGTTTCTTGTCACCTTGGTAGCACAAGGCCCACCAATGCTTCCAAGTTGAACTCTGATAACTTCTATGCAAATTCAACTTATTTGAAGTAGGTACAGAAATAAGAATTATGTCAACACGATAGGTTGCAAAGCTTAAGTCATGTGCTAGTGATAAGTTACAGGTTTTACTCTTGATTAAATCTTGAAACTCTTTCAGGATCTTTAAGGCTCCCTGTGACAACCCGAAATTTCCATTGTACGAACATCATCTATTCAATAGAAGCTAGTTTAGTTTCAGTGATTTTCAAGCTTTTCCGAACAAGTTTGTGTACATTAGGGTTTATGTTTTAGATGATATCAGGAGAGTGGATACTCCTGGTTTTGTGAAACTTGGGCATTTCAAGTTTCATACTGCTATAGTCCAACATCAGGAATGAAAATATTTTCTGTCAAAATATTCCAGGACTATAAATAGTTTTCTGAATTAAATTAATTCATTATTCACAATTCCAAATAGAGAAAAGCCATATTCTCTCTGACGGATCTTTGGGTTTTCATCCCAGATTGTGAGTCTACTTTTCTATATGTGTTTCAATACTTGTTTAATGCATATTAACAACAATAACATGTTTAGATTACAAGATCCGGGAGTTTACCGCCCAAGATCGTTCTTGGGGAGTAAACTCCAAAATGAAACTTTAATGCTTTCTAGACCCATCCGCATGTTAGAGGACTTATCAAGGACATTGTTTATGAACTTTATAGCCTAGAAATCATCCAAGAAACACAAGTTCTAGGAGTTTACGGCCAAGGAACAACCTTGGGCCGTAAACCCCTTTTCAAGGGCTTAAATGCCCTAAAACTTACCCCAAATGCTTAAGGACTTTATCTTCTAGTGCTTGTGCTTGTTTAGAACATCAAAAACCCATAAAAACCATAAGTTTTTAGGAGTTTACGGCCAAGAACTCTTCTTGGGCCGTAAACCCCTTTTTTGTGGGACAAAAATCATTCCAAGCTACCCTTAAGCCTTTAGACAATTTACCTTGCACCTTTGGGACTAGAATGGAGAGAAGAACACATAGAAACAACTCCTTGGAAGGAGTTTACGGCCAAGGAACATGACTTGGGCCGTAAACTCCAAGTGAAGGCACCAAAGTGTGCCTCTTGTCCCCATTAGCCTTAGATAAAATCATGGATGCCATTCTTGATGTTTAAGAGCCTCAAATCAATTAATTTCCTAGAATTTACGGCCGTAAACTCTAAGGTGAAGGACCTTAGGCTGTAAACTCCCTTATGGAGTGTTCTAGAGCCTTAAAACTACTTCTTGCATTATTCCAATAAGGATAGAAGTGTTCTAGATGCAAGATAACACCACAAAACACCCAAAAACACCATTTGAGGAGTTCACGGCCATAAACCTATGAGTTTACGGCCGTAAACTCCAAGGTGTGGGGTTTGTTGGATGGTGAACTCCTATACAAGGCCCTTTGATGTTTCAAACCCTTTTGCCTTGTCCCGTAGCAACTTAGATGCAACCATTTGAACCCTAAACACTCATAAAAGTGTTTAAATGTTTTCTAAGTGCCTTAACTTATTTATTTAAGTTATTATATGTCTAATTAGTTATATATATGTTTATTATATGATAACTAGGCTCGTGCGTGTAAACCAGTCTCCGTTTGTCACCTAGCACGGTAGCCGACACTACAATTCAAACGACTCACCACAAGTGAGTTCATACCCCTTGAATCAACCTTTGAAATGATTTTAAGTGTTTTAAATACTTTATGAGGGGGGGGGGGATACAAGTCAAATACTTACAAGTTATTACTTCAATCACATGTGATTGTGTTTAAATAACATGTGATTAATAACTAGGAAAACAACGATTTCCACACTGTTCAAACTGTTTATCAAAATGCCTTACTATGAAATGTTTTACAAACTGTTTTACTATCCAAACTTACTTATAGACTGTGATTTAAACAAATGCTTCTTATACATAAACTACTTTATTAACTTATGCCTTCAAATTGCTTTATAGATCGACATCAAGTCAATCTCCTCTTGAAATCATATTTACGCTTCAAATGTTTTATGAAAACTTATTTATGCTTTATATATACAATTGCATGCCCATATATGTATAGATATATAAATAATGTTCAAAAGGCTTAGGAATGCCATCCGTCCTATTTCCTTTTCCTCGATTTGGATGTGGTCTGGTGGGATTTCGGGTGACCATCCGAAAGTCGTTTCCATATTACTTATATATCATATATACATGTATAGACATAAAGGTACTTCCATATTCATATTCATCAGTACATCTTTAGCTGGTTACCATCGGGGTAACGCAAGATCATATACAGAAACACTAGAAACAATACATATACAGATATACTAGAAACAATACATATACAAATATACTAGAAACAATACATATACAGAAATTCTAGAAACAATACATATACAGAAATACTAGAAACAATACATATACAGATATACGAGAACCAATACATATACAGATATACGAGAAACAATACATATACAGATATACGAGAACCAATACATATACAGATATACGAGAAACAATACATATACATGAATACTTAACAATTGTGATCCACTATATCGGGCATGCCTTAATTGTCATGGCCCGAGTTGTAGCCAGAATTCTCCTGGAGGGAGAGCGTGAGTTTGCGTATAGATCTATACTAGATTGACTATCCTACACCTTGCTGCTAGCTACAGCCGGACCTGCAGGTCTGCGGGTGCCAAACGTCATTTCTTATTACAACAATTCATTATGTCGTTGATTTCCAGTCGATAGCATGGTACAATTTATCACATTATGCCTTAATATAAATCCGGTTTAAGGTAGTAGTATTTAGTACAGCAGTAGTCTTATTATACAAAGCTACAGTACTAAAATGATTTACCCATTACATATTTTAGTGATAATCTCACTTAAGCATTAGTGTACAAACTATATTTTTAACAAATGATAGTTATACTTGGGTAATTACATACTTTTACAATAGACAAGTTACAAAACAGTTTAGCCTTGGTAGAAGGTTACTTTTATAGAAAATATAGGATTTTCTGAGAGATTCAAACTTTTACAATCACTTTCAAACATTTGCTTACATTTTTACAAACTTATACATTGAGATAGGTTCAAACGTTTTTACAAGAAACATTGACACTAAAATACTTATGAACTCACCAGCTTAATGCTGATAAACTCTTTCAAACTAACTTGTATTTTCAGGTCATCAGTAGACAGGTACCGAGGCCAACTTTTGAGAAGATGGAGTGCATTCAGGACTCATCTCATATTATTTTGTGTTTCTTTATTTTTGGTGTCTATAACTGTACAGAACACACTTGTATTAAAATTATATATTTAATGCAATGGATGATGTTGTTTGCTTATTTACATTTACTGTGTTGTGATACTACACATGACGTCCTCCGCCCCAGAACGTTTCCGCCGTTCTTGGTTTTGGGGTGTGACACTCCCACTGTCCCCTTGACATATAAGTTTCCCCAGTCAAGAACCATTCCTTGACAAAACAAACATTCAAGGGACAACGCAGATTCTTATCAAGACTAACACTTCACACAATTGGTCTTAGTTGGTCTTTGTCTCATCCAAGACATCACAACTTACCAATCTCAAATGTACAAGAGTAGAAAACATTTTACTCTTACATTTGACTAGTGTTAATAAATCTTCCTTTATGTCACTCAAAGTTACAATCTTGGAGTATGACTCTAAGAATTGTTTTGGAATAAAGTATGACTCATCTTCTTGATTTTAACCAATCCAATAATTCATGACCTCTCTTCTTAGCCATAACAATGCACTAAGACGTCCTTAGAGTATGAATTTGTGATATGGTTTCATAATCATTAAGATGATCATGAAATACGATACTAAAGTACTCTCCCATCCTTTCAGATTTGAGAAACTTTTATCTTTCTACCTAATTTGATTCTTCTCATTTGTTTTGTCATACATTGTAACCTTTCCAATGTTACAGAATTATACTTAACCTTATAAGTATAATCATATTTACTAATCTTTAGTAAATCATGACAAATCAATCTTTGTGGTGGACCTTGACCAGCGCACACCCAGTGTACCTAATTCCTTAGTCCTTCAATTGACTCACATATACATGTGATCAAAGAATTAGTCTTAATTTTCAAAGATGAAAATTCTCATTCATCATACAATACAACTTGTATGATTCCAAGTTTCTGTCCAATTGAAACTTGGGTGATGAAAACCTTTCTTCATTTGGTAAATTTAGACACTACCACAAATGAAAGAATCAAATCCACTTTCCAATATTGCTATTACTGGAAACATATAAGCAACAATTTTCCACAGATGCCATTGTAAGGATATTTTTAAAATAAATAAAATTGAAACCCTTTTTTTTCTTTTATTTTAAAACTTTTCGGAAAAACTTATCCTTACAATCCACATGAAAACCTTATTGTTATCTATTCATAAGCAATATATTATAACTCTTAAGCAACAGCTCAAAATTCTGATTACCGAACCATGCGATCGAAACCCACCTTCGCAATCAGAATCAACATATACTTACTTTAAGCTTCTTATCTTTTCTTTGATTCTTAAAACACATCAACATGTGACCCATTCACATTATGTAATAAGAATCTCCAAATAGGAACTTAATAGAATTAGACAGTGGACTTTAACTGAAGTAGAGTAAAACTTTTTGACTTGATCAATCTTATGATCTTTCAGGTAAATAGGGCAGCTTCGCAACCAATGCCCTTTCCTTTGGCAACAAAACACATCGACCCTTTGGTAATGGCACATGAGACTATCTTAGACTTAGCCTTTCTCTTTACCATTTGGTCAACCGAGTTGACTATAGCCGATCCCTTTCCATTGGGAAGAGAAATCTTTTTCTAGATATCCAATGCTACCATTGTCAATGTCCATTTAAGACTTGGGAAGTTGTTCTTTAAATCAAATTTGCTTTACTGGTGTTCTGAATCATTGCTGATTCCACAGCACCAAGCAAATAGGTAACATCATTAAGGGTCATGTCATAGTCCGTATCATAGTAGTCCCAAAGAGACTCACTATGTTACTAAGAAAGTGATTGAACATCCAACTTTCACGAGACTTTGACACCCAACTCTCCCGGCTTGTCAATATGTGACTTTATCTCTAAGATGTGAGTACACATAGACTATGCTTACCAATAAGGATTGAGTGACTTTAACCTTTTCAAGAACTTGTGGGTGAGGGAGAATAATTGGAGGAGGTGGAGGAAGTGAAGCATGATGTTGAGGGACACCATCTTCAAGAGATTTGGGAAGATCATAGTTGTCTGAACCAAACATCTATAATGGGAGAAAATCAAGTTAGTTGATTCAAAGTCCTTAATATAACACCCAATATGAAATATTAAGGCTAGGACCCAACACAATATTTTATAATTTGGAAGAGGGATGCCGTAATCCAAGCTATAAAATATTTGAAGGTAGGCGAATGACGATTCACCAATTTCCACCATGAAAACGAAATAATTTATTAGGTTTTAATTGGATTTGAAATTCCTAGATCTTTTGAGATTAATTGAACTTTTCAATGGCATGTTTTAATCTCGAGTGTGCCCTCTCAAATTTTGTGACTGGGATGCCGAGGATCACAAAACAAGGTGTGAATAACCATACCAATTCACTTGGTACCCTTCATATTATCACCCAATCAATGTGCTGGTTAACCACACACGCTCCATTGATCTATGACAAACATTAAGTCACCCTTCGTGATCCTTACTAGTCCAAGTTAGTGTGCCGGTTAACCACACACGCTCCACCAACGATTTGGTAAGGTACAAAGTGTGAATTCCATGGGCTAGCACCAAATTCACATTTTTCCTAAAGTAACTAAGATTGGGAATTAAATAAAAAATATTTAGTTACTTTATAATAATCATTATACTTTTAATGAGAGTTTAAAGTCATTGTCCTACCCGTTCGGCTAACGACCCTCCACCGATCAAGCAAGCGGTGGGTGAGAGTGGACACCCATTAAGTCGCCATTTTATAGGTAACAACCTTATACCCACCTTATAGACCGGCTTCGTGAATAAGGCCTACTAACGGTAAAACGACTTGTTCTTATACATATATATAATAATTAACCATTAATGTTATAAATATTATAAGTGTTGAATTTTAACTTTTAAAATTCTAAGTGTTGGAATTAAAGTTATTAAAGTGTGTGAAACTTTTCCAAATTCCAAAACTTGAGGGCATGTTTTGAAACTATTCAAAACTAATTAATTCCATGATTTTTGTGTTAGAGTAGTTTTAATCCAAAAACTCTTCAAGTTCCATAACTTGAGGACAAGTTATGGAAGACTTTAAACTAATAAAAGAATTACTTTTCTTTATTTTATAACTTATGGAATTAATTAAGGTTACACTTTATTTATATATTTATTAATGAAGTGACTCTTGAGCCTCCATAACTTAAGGACAAGACTCTTCATCTTTTGTAACCATCCAAAACTTTTCATTTCATAACTTATGAATTAAAGGTTCATAAAAATGAAGACTCTTCATTTTATGTAACTTATGTGTTTTTAATGTGTGTTAAAGAAAAGTAACCTTTGGATATCCATAACTTGAGGACAAATTATGGACTCCATTAAAACACATAAATGATCAAGAATTAATTCTAAACAATTCAGCAAATAATTCCTATCATCTTCTAAATTCATAAGAACATGAACATGATCATCAAAATTTCAAGAATTATATAAACACATAAAAAATCATGGAATTTTGATATATGCTATTGTAAATGGATTAGAACAACCATTACATTAACTAAAACAAGTTTTAAAACACCAAAACAATTTAGAGTAATGTTCCTAGTCCATTTCCAGCAGCAAAAGTCGAAATTCTGCATTTTGATCATTCTACTCGCCGAGTGCACGAACCTACTCGCCGAGTAGGATGAATTTTGCCTTGAACTCGGCGAGTCCCCCCATGGACTCGGCGAGTCCATCAGCCAGACAACAACAATTTCAACCTTTTTCACTATTTTGCATCAAGTATCAAACAAGCAAGCCTAGGCTCTGATACCACTGTTGGGTTTTGAGCAATCTAACACTTCCTAAGTGTGCATGCAACCCTAATAAACCTTGGATCTATGTTTGTCTAAATAGATGCAAAATAATAATTTTCCAAGGTTCATAACCTATCTAACATGGCATGGGGTACTTTTAAACATAAAAGAATTAGATGAGATTACATACCTTTTGATGATGAGTTCAATTCCTAAGGAGTTTGAGGGCCAAGCACCAATAGTGTGAATGCCTCAAATGGATTCACAAATCACCACAAACTCTTGGAAAACTTTGAGAGAGTGTACACACACTTGTAAAATCAGTCACACACAAACACACATACTCTAGTAACACTAGTCACACTAGTTCCCCTTAGGGGCCATTTCATGCAACATAAGCATGCTTATATAGTGTACATGATTAGGGTGAAACCCTAATAACCCATGTCTTTTCCTTTCCAAGGATCCATGGGTTAAAAGCTCCATGGATCATCCATGGACTTCCATATAAGCCTAGCCCATTAACAAATGAGTGTTAGCCCACACTATATAAAACAAATAGCCCATAATCTAATTAGTCTTCCTTTTAATCTCTAAATTAATTCATAATTAATTTAAGACTAAGACCAATTAAATAACTTCATATTAATATATTATAACTTATAATATATTAATAAACATATGTGTATAACTCTCATAAAATTATCCATAAATAGTTCGGGTGAGATGCAACCCAATTGGACCATGCCGGTCGGGTCAAGTATATACCAAATAAGTTATGGACTTAGACACCTTATCCAACAAAAGGGTGCCCAAAACTGGGTCTTTGGTATCCGAAAAATCCTGAATTTGATCATTATGCTTTTGTAGACTGCAATTATGGTGGGTGTGAGCTTGATAGAAAATCGACTTCATGAGGATGCCAATTTCTAGGAGATAGACTGGTGTCATGGCAGTGCAAGAAGCAACACACAGTCTCAACCTCCACAGCAGAAGCGAAATATGTTGCTGCATCTGCTTGTTGTTCTCAAGCCATTTGGATCCAACATTAGTTGTTGGACTACGGTTTGAATTTTCAAGAAACCCCTATTTTTTGTGATAATGAGGCTGCGATTCAAATTGCCAAAAATCCAATCCAGCACTCAAAAACCAAGCACATCGACATCAAGATTCATTTTATTCGAGAATGTTATGAGCGTTTGCTCATTCGGTTAGAACAGGTCCGCTCTGATAATAATGTAGCAGATCTGTTCACCAAGCCTTTTAACAAAGTTCGATTCGATGTGCTGGTTAATTTTCTAAAAATGATTCGTTTTGAGAACTAATTTTTTTTTTATAAATTTGCGCATTTTATTTTATTTCATTTTTATGCACAAATTTAGGGGAGAAAAATAGAAAATCCAAAAACATTAAAAAATAGAAAATCCAAAAACTTAAAAAAAAAATATAGAAAATCCAAAAACATTAAAAAATAGAAAATCCAAAAACTTTAAAAAAAATATAGAAAATCCAAAAACATTAAAAATAGAAAATCCAAAAACTTTAAAAATTAGAAATTATGTCTGATGGAGATGTTCTGGGAAGTGATATGATAATGTGATAACAGGCAACCTGAGTCTGCGTAACGTACCCAAAGTTGAAGGGTCTATGCTTTGGTTTGATGTGTCGGTAGGCACGAAAGATTCTAAATGGACATGACTAGGCAGAATAGAACTTAGGAAATCAAATGACTTGACAAATCTTGACCTAGATAGTTCCGTTTAGACTGATAATACGACGCTTGGATAGGTTGAGCAGGGAGATATATATGGGAATCTACTCGTCACATTAATTGAACTCGTACTTGGAATCGTTGTTTAACTTTTCCTCGATGTGCAGATTCTGTCCTTAATTTCGGTTGGATGGAGCGACTGGTAAATTCCGATAAATTAGGTCTGTAGAATATCATCTACTTTCTTTCCGTCTGTTAGTCATATGTTGTCTCCTTTGCGTGACTTCCAATCCGACCTGGTACACAACATATGCAACTCTATTTCTCTGCAGGTTATATATGTGAAAGACTTCTTATCTGTTAGCCATATGCTGTCTCCTCTGCGCGACTTCTAATCCGACCTGGTACACAGCATATGCAACCTTCTACTTCTCAACCCCTCTGAAGTAATAAGTAATAAGTAATAGAAATTTGAATCTATCTTCTCTCTGAATGGTTGTCTGCTCACCCGGTGTAAGGAGTACTCTGGAAGTTCTTGATGGTTGGGGCATATCAGGAAGCGGGAAACACGTTCTAGTACACTTAAAATTGAACACATACAGATTGTCTATAGATCTCGCTGCTCAATTTAGTTGGATAACAATATCCCTGGTCGTCGTCAGATGAATGGTCCTTAAGAAATAGTATCTAAGAAATTAGGATCAGATATAATTTTTAGGAACTTAAGTTCACTTGTCTTGTAACAAATAGTATGTCCTAAATTTGTCACAATTTTTCGTGTTTAAGTGGACAACAATACCGACGATCGACCAGACAAAGATGTGAAAATGAAAGGTACCGATAAGTGGATAAAGGCTGTCTAAAAACTTTGATCCCAAATCTCTCTTAAAGTTAGATATCATTTTTATTTTTGTTAAATTTGTCATAGTTTCTTCTAATTTAAATATTAGGGGAGAATTAAAAATTAAAAAAAAAATCAGAAAAATTCAAAAATCAAAAAAAAAAAAAATCAAAGAAAAATCAGAAAAATTTAAAAATCCAAAAATAGTGTTATTTCTATTTTATTTCTTGTTCAGAAAAATCAAAAAATCCAAAACTATTTTTTGTTTCTGTTTTCATTTGTGTGCTAAGTTTTCTTTTAGTTTTGTTTTGTCTTGAAAAATGATTTCAGGTATAGATAAGACTCATGGAGTTTGTGTTGAAGCTTTCTGAGCCAAAGCCTCGTCCGTGAGCATCAAAGAATTCACATTCGAAGGAGCAAGAAATGAAGATTTTTCTTTCGACATTCAATCTGTCAACCCCAGAAGCATGGTGAAGCTGTACTTGAAGATTAAGTCACAGATTGCATTGAAGCCTCCTCAATCAATCTGTTGCTATCTTTGTACCTGCTGAAGTGATCCAGAAGATTTGTTCTCTCTGTAGATTCTCAAGCTGAAACGCTATCTTTCAAGAAGCCTCCTCACCCAAGGTGCGTTTAATGTCAAATTTTGAAGAAAAACCCAACTGCTCAAGATGAATTCATTTATTGAAGATTCATATGTTTATCTTGATGCTGTGAAGAAATTTGAAGATTAATGCTGAAGCCAAGCTCCCAATGAAGATTAACAAGAAAAAGCCAGCTACTTTTTAGGGGAGTTTGTTGGGCAAATTAGAAAAGAAAGCTATAAACCAAGGGGGACATTGTTGGGCAAAAATATGGTTTATACTTTGATTTTCTCGGAAAATATATTTTTATGTAATGTTGTATGTGTTTGCGGTTTGTGTGTACGACCATACATGTGTGTACGGCCACACACCCTGTGTACGGCCGTACACAGGGTGTGCGGCTGTACACATGTGTATGGCTGGAGGTCCATATAAATAAAGGAGTGCATGTGGGAGTGTACGGTTAAGAAAGGTAAGAAGGATAGAGAAGAGAGAGAAACTAGAGAAAAAGTGTGTGTGAGAGAGAATCTATTGTAAGGAGCATCAATCATATAATCAATACATTAGATTCATCTTAATTCTTCTTCTCATTCTCTTCTATATTGATCTGAAATCATCCAATTGATTGCGATTCCGCACCATCAATTGGATCTGATTGATACACAAGCAAATTTGGGGACTTACAATACCGTAATCCAACATGCAAATAATTTGGAGGTAAGTGAATGACTATTCACTAATTCTTCACCACGAAAAACATAATTTTAAGTTTTAAATGTATTGAGAATTCCTAGACTTTGAGATTCATTGAACTTTTCAACGACATGTTTAAATCTCGATATGCCCCTCTAGTTTGTGATTGGGATACCGAGGATCACAAAGCGGGTGTGAATAGCCATGCAAATCTACGTGGTGCCTTCATTGTTACAATCACCTATTCGATGTGCCGGTAAACCACACACGCTCCACCGAACTATGACAAACAATGAATCACCCTTTGCCACCTTTGCTTAGAACCAATTAGTGTGCCGGTTAACCACACACGCTCCACTAACATCTAAAGAAGGGTGTAAAGTCTAATTTCATGGGATTGCATCAATTCACTTTTCCTAAAGTAACTAAGATTGGGAATTTTTATAAAATAGTTTAGTTACTTTATATAGATTCGTTATACTTATTAATGAGAAGCGGTTTGCCCTATCCTACCCGTTCGGTTAACGACCCTCCACCAGTCAAGCAAGTGGTGGGTGTGAGTGTACACCCATTAAGCGCCATTTTATAGGCATCAACCTTATACCCACCTTATAGATTGGCTTTGTGAATGAGGCCTACTAACGGTAAGACTAGCATATTTTAACTCATACATACACACACACATATATATATATATATATATATATATATATATATATATATATATATATATATATTAAGCTTGTAATAATATATAATTATAGTGTTGAATTTTAAACTTGTAAAATTCTAGGGTTTGAAATTTAAATTATTAAACTTTTAATCACAAACTTAAATTTCAAAACGTAAGGACAAGTTTTAAACTTTTCAAAACATAAGGATCAAATAGCAAATAATGTAAATCAACAATTAAATTATCTCAATTTGATCTTATTCAATATTACTTGCAAGACAATTCACCAATACAATTCAAATAATCAATTATTATCATAGAAGGAAGTTATTATTTAACTAATTGGTAATTATCTTTTGTTTGGTCAAGAATATACTCATATATATATGGTTAAAATCGGATTTTAATGACCCCAAACAGTTAAGGCAAGTTTCCTGAAGAAAAACAACAAGAAATCCCGAAACTACCTCTTTCTGACGCTCGAACTCACCGAGTTCCCACTATGGACTCACCGAGTTGGAGCTACTCGCCGAGTCCACAGTGGAACTCGCCGAGTTCATCAGGCAAAATCATAAAAATTGTATTTTTCAAGCAACAAGCAATTAATCAATGCATCAATTCAATAGAAAACAATCAAAGCTCTGATACCGCTGATGGGTTTGAGCAACAAGAACTTCCCTATGTGCACATGCAAACCCTAATTGCTTGGATCTAGATTTCTCTAATTGAACATGCATTGAATCCAAGACTTACAATACTAGATCTAATGTAAACAAGTGATTCTAATCATATGAAATTGGATCTAGAACAATACCTTGGATTACTTGTTTGATACTTCTTCTTCTTATTGGAGCTTAGAGTCACAATTGTCACATGTCTAATGGATTACGAACACCAACTAGCAAGAAGAAGATCTTGAGAGAGAGAGAGAGAGGAGGGTGAGAAATCGGCCCTAGGGTTCCTTGCCTTGCATGAGTCCTGATTTCCCTCACCCTAGGGTCCTATTTATACTATGAGCTACTAGGGTTTCACCTTTAACCCTAATTGAATAACTTAGGCCCTAAGCAATCCAAGATCCTCCTAGATACTAGGCTTGGACGAATTTAAGGTTCCCAAACCCTAAATTTCATCCACCCTCATATCCATAACGATACATAGCCCAAAACACAACTATCACACATTTGACAGTTTATGCCCCTTTATTCAATTAACCTCTTTAAGTCACCAAATTAATTCTTAATTA
This sequence comes from Lactuca sativa, assembly GCF_002870075.4. Taxonomy (NCBI): domain Eukaryota; kingdom Viridiplantae; phylum Streptophyta; class Magnoliopsida; order Asterales; family Asteraceae; genus Lactuca; species Lactuca sativa. Next base: position 838,490 of record NC_056627.2, on the reverse strand, counting down.
ATATATGATTTATATTAATCAAATAATAATATTATTCCTTTAATATATTATTCTCATAATATATAAACAATAATATATCTTTTCTCTTAACAAATCATCCTGTCAAGTTGCTATGGAGAAGGCAACCCAAAAGGACCATGCACAACCGGGTCAAGTACTTACCAAATATAGTTACAGTCTTAGACACTAATCCAACAATGATCCTATCTAGCATACATGGGGAACAATTTTAACTTAAATTAAAGATAGAACTACATACCTTGTTGTTTATTTTGATCCTTGAAACCTTGTGAGCCTAGCACCCCAAGTGTGATGCCTCAAATGCTTCACACAACACCAAATGCTATGGAGTAAACTTGGAGAGAAAGTATAACACTCTAAAACTTGGCTCTAGCTCTCAAACATGCATGTGTAGCCGATTTTGGGAGAAACATGAGCTTTATATAGTGTTGACACATTTAGGGTTACACCATGTAAACCCTAATGTGTCATGAATCTTCATTTCCATGACCCATGGGTTTGTAACTCCCATGGAGCCTCTATGGAGCATCCATTGGGTTCAACCCAACTTGATTATCCATGGAGCCTCTTAGCCCACTATATAAGTTATGGATGATTTACATAATCAACCCATATATTTAATTAGTTATCTTTTGATCACTTAATTAATTCTAAAATTAATTCTTGATCAAACTAATTAAATAATATTATTAATATATTAGAACTTATAATATATTAATAAACCACAAGTGTTATTTCTCTCATTTAGTCTATCCAATTGCATGGTGCCATGCAACCCAAATGGACAATGCCGGGTCGGGTTAAGTACATACCATAAATAGTTATGAACTTAGACACGTTATCCAACAGTCTCCCACTTGGATAAGTCTAATAACTATAACTGCAAGTATGACTTCAGGAACCGATCGACAATCGTAGCTCTTTTCAAGGTTTCTCGAAACTAAGAAGATGATGGTACGCCATTTCAGATAAGGGATCATATAATCCTCTGTTCTAGATATCAGCCGGACAAACACATGGAACATGGTCTTGCTTATTGTCCAACAGTTTGTTTCCCGATTTCCGATTTGTTTGACATAGAACTTAATTGAACACATCAACTTAGTTTTGACCGGGCCCGGTACATAGGTCAAAACAAAATCACCGAGGGGCCTAGATATCAGCTTCTAATCCAAGAAGGAACAGATAAACTTCGACTCATATGCTTTCTCTACTACTTGTTAAATTACACACAAATGCACGTTTTATAACATTGAGTTACTAATGAGTTTTTGCACGATCAATGCATAACTAACTCATAGTTAACAAGTCATATCTCTAGGTTTGAAGACTTATATGATATTACCGTCTCGCGATCACTCCAGATAAATTCCATGAAGTCATACCAGCGAGCGTGGGTTGAATCCAATACTCAAAACATATGAGCACTCATGAGTGTTGAGGCCATGTCCAACACCTTAGACCTCTACAACCAACTCATGACAGTCTTAGTTTATATCTACTGCCGACATATGACCGACTGTGGATAATTTGAATAATATGTAAAACACAATATAAATATTCGGGAAGTCAAAACATGCAAAAGAAATAATAGTAAACGATTGACAAAAGATAACAACACTTACTCATGAATAAACACAACTTTTATTCATCATCAAATGTCAAATACATTTTACCTATTTCAGAATTATCTAACTACTAAAACTTATATCATCCTTCAGCCCTATGCTCCTAGCATGCTGGAGATGCTTAACCCTACCCAGTCCCTTCGTGAGGGGATCTGCCGGGTTCTCATCTGATGATACCCTCTTTGCCACGAGGAGTCCTTCTTCTATACGATGTCTGATTAAATGATATTTTCTGTCAATGTGTCTGGATCTCCCATGATCCCTTGGTTCCTTTGCTAAGGCAACTGCACTTTCACTATTACCGAAAATATTTATGGGCTTTGATATAGCTGGTACAACTCCAAGGTCTCCAATGAAGTTATTTAGCCATATAGCCTCTATTTTCGCCTCGCTTGACGCTATATACTCTGATTCGTAAGTTGAATCAACCACTGTCTCCTGCTTGGCTCTTTTCCAAGAGATTGCTCATCCATTTAAGGTAAAGACCTAGCCCAACTAAGAGCATAAATTATCCCTATCAATCTGGAAGTTAGCATCACTATACCCTAAAACTCTCAAGTCATCACTCCCACCAAGGGTAAGGACCCAGTCCTTAGTCCTCCACAGGTACTTGAGAATATTCTTTACCGCTGTCCAGTGAGCCTTACCAGGGTTCCCTTGATGCCTGCTAACCATGCTTAAATCAAAGGCAACATCAGGACGAGTATAGGTCATAGCATACATGATCGAGCCTACTGCCGAAGCATATGGTATACGAATCATTTCAGCTATCTCTACCTCAGTACTCAGGCTCTGAGTCTTACTCAGTTTAGTGTTACTCTGGATGGGTAACACTCCTTTCTTGGAATGTTGCATGCTGAATCTCTTCAACACATTATCCAAGTATGTACTCTGACTAAGTCCAATTAGTCTTGTAATCCGGTGTCTCAAGATCCTTATCCCTAGAATATAGGCAGCTTCTCCTAGGTCCTTCATAGCAAAACACTTCCCAAGCCAGGACTTAACTTCCTGCAGAGTTGGGATGTCATTTCCTATGAGTAGTATGTCAACTACATACCGTACCAAAAAGCTAACTATACTCCCACTAGCCTTAACATATACACAAGGTTCATCTTCACTTCTCGAAAAGCCAAACTCTTTGACTTTCTCATCAAAGCAAAGATTCCATCTACGAGGTGCTTCCTTTAATCCATAAATGGATTTCTCAAGCTTACACACTCTATTAGGGTACTCTGTGCTGACAAAACCGTCTGCCTGATTCATGTAAACATCCTCAGCCAACTTTCCATTAAGGAAAGCGGTTTTGACATCCATTTGCCATATTTCATAGTCATGAAATGCAGCTATGGCTAACAATACCCTAATAGACTTAATCTTCGCTACTGGTGAAAAGGTCTCATCATAATCAAATCCTGGAGTTTGAGAAAAGCCCTTTGCAACCAGTCGTAACTTATAGGTGTGTACATTACCATCCATGTCAGTCTTCATCTTGAAGATCCATTTGCACCCAACTGTCTTACGACCTGGTACATTGTCAACCAAGTCCCAAACCTGATTGTCATACATGGACTGTATCTCGCTATCCATTACCTCTTTCCATTTAGCAGACTCGGGGCCTGCCATGGCTTCCGCATAGCTGTTAGGTTCATCCAGACCTATCAGTGTCTCATCAATGATAAGTGTATCTCCTTCCGCAGTAATATGGAATCCATAGTAATGCTTATGGTACATTCCTAACCCCTGTGGAATGCCTCAGAGGTACAATTGGAGGTACAAAAGGAGTTTCGATCCTCCTCAAGTTAGCTGCTAGGGTTTGAGGTTCCTTCACCACTTGACTCTTGAAGTTCTTCAAGGTCAATTAGCCTCCCACCGTTTCCTTGGCTTATGAACTCTCTCTCTCTCTCTCTATCTCTCTCTCTCTCTCTCTCTCTATCTCTCTCTCTCTCTCTCTCTCTCTCTCTCTCTCGAAAGACAACCCTCCTTGCTACAAAGACCACATTCTCACTAGGTCTGTAGAAGAGGTAACCAAAGGATTTTTGTGGGTAGCCGATGAAAATACACCTCTCACTTCGAGGTACGAGCTTGTCATGAGTCTCGCGTCTCACGAAAGCCTCACAACCCTAAACCTTGATGTGGGCTAAATTAGGAACTTTTCCAGTCCACATCTCATGAGGTGTTTAGGCAACCTTCTTTTTAGGCACTAGATTAAGGATATGGGTGGTAGAGAGGCTTGACTCATCATGGAACGAACCATATCCAACAAGGTTCGATTATGCCTCTCAGCCACACCATTCAACTGCGGTGTCCTGGGAGGTGTCAATTGTGAGACAATCCCACATTCCCTAAGATAGCCGAGGAACTCGGTACTAAGATACTCACCACCACGATCGGATCGAAGCATCCTAATGTTCCAGCCCAATTGATTCTCGACTTCCTGTTTAAACCATTTAAACCTTTCAAAAGTCTCTGACTTATGCTTGATTAAGTAGACATATCCATATCTACTATAATCATCCGTAAAAGTCACATAATAACGATTAGCATCTCTTGTGGCATGTTTGAAGGGTCCACACACATCCGTGTGTACAAGATCCAACAAACCTTCACCCCTAGCACAAGAACCTGTGAAGGGTGACTTCTTCATTTTTCCAAGTAAGCATGATTCAAAACTATCATCTGACTTTAGGTCAAATGATTCCAAGACTCCATCCTTTTGGAGTTGGCCTATGCGTTTCTTGCTTATATGTCCAAGACAACAACGCCATAATGATGCTTTGTGACAACCCGAAATTTCCATTCTGAACAAACCATATCAAGCCAATAGAAGTTAGAACAATTACAGTGAAATTCCAGACTTTGCGTATAAGTTTGACAATTTTTCAGGATTTACACTTAAGGAGATATCAGGAGAGTGGATGCACTAGGGTTTTGCGCAACACTGTTATTCCAATACTCTAGAATATTAGAGTTCATTCTGGGAATAAAATATTTATCTGCCAAAAATCCCAGGACTATATATAGAAATCTGAACCATACTCATTCATTAGTTACATTTCCAAGTAGAGAAAAGCCGAATTCTCTCTCACGGATCTTCGGGTTTTTATCCCAAATCTTGAGTACTTCTATCTAGTTGTATTATATAGCTTAGATTATGTTTTATAACATCAAAATCGGATCAAAACCCCAAGATTCGGGAGTTTACCGCCCAAGAACACTTGGAGAGTAAACTCCTTTTTAAGGGCCAAAAGAGTGCCCAATGTCCCTCAAAGCCTTGGAACTCAAACTAGAAGCCACCATTATATGTTTTAGACCACAAATCAGTTAGAAACAAAGGGAAGAAGTGAGTTCACGGCCAAGGAAGTTCTTGGGCCGTGAACTGCATTTTTAAGTGCCAAAATGCCTTAAAAAACCTTCCTTAATCCAAGAGACTAATTTAGACATGTACCCTACAGTGTTTATAGCCTAGAAAACATAAGGAATCACAAGGAAAAAGGAGTTTACGGCCAAGACATGTTCTTGGCTCGTAAACCCCTATAAATGCGACAAATGACACCCTAACTCCTTCCTTATGCCTAGAACCCAACATAGATCATATCCTTGAAGTGTTAGGAACCTCAAAACATCAAATGGTACTACTTACCATGAGTTTACGGCCGTAAACTCATGGGGGAGTGGTCCCAGGGCCGTGAACATCAAGTAAGACCATTTTAAGGCCTTAAACCCACCCAAACACTTGTTTAAGCCTAGAAACACATCACCACTTAAGATGTAATAATGTTAAGCTCCATTTAGGGACCCTAAAGAGAGTTTACGGCGATGAGGTTACTCCCTTGGGCCGTAAACTCCAACACATATGGTCTTTTGACCATAAACTCCCATAAGAGGTCTTGCACTCCTATGTTGCAACCCATTAGCCTCCTAGCACTTGACCAAAGTGTTTTCCTCGCATTAGGATATTTATACATGTTTAATTAGTTTTTTAATCACTAATTGTTTATATACATATGTCTTCATATGTAATTAGGACCATTCTGTGTGTCTAAAGTCTTCACTTGACACCTAGCAGTCCTACCTCTTCAGTTCATCCGTATCACCCACAACAGGTGAGTTCATACCCCTTAATCAATGTTTTAACTATTTTTATATGTTTTATGGGGGGGGGGGATACAAGTAGAATCATGCTACTTATTATATCAATCACATGTGATTAATAAGCATCATTCAAATGATTTGCTACTCATTAGCCGTTTTACCAAGCAGTTTCCTTCAAATGTTTTTCATAAACACTTTATGTGTTTATAACTCCTTATTACACTGTACATTTTACTTAGTATGTTTTATTTCAAACTTATTTACAATTGTGTTTCAAACAAATGTTTCTTTATACTAAACTGTTTTATCAAACCCATGCTTTCAAACCGTTTTATAGATTGACATCAAGTCGATCTTTTCTTAGATAATAATTATGTTCAAAGGTTTCATAAAACTTATTTTATGCTTTTATATTATAAATTGCAAGCCTCTATATGTATAGTTATATAAGAAATGTTTAAAAGACTTTGGAAGGCTATCCACCCTGTTTCCTTTTCCTCGATTTGGATGTGGTCTGGTGGGATAACGGGTACCCGTCCGAAGGTCGTTTAAATATTAGTCATATATCCTGTGTACATATATAGTCATAAAAGGTCTTTCCATTTCATCCAATGCCCTTGGGTAGCAAGGGTATACATCCATGTTCATACGTACCAGTTATATTACTTGTAAGCTACCATATGGGTAGTTTAGGAAGATACTAGGACTATTACTAGAACGCGATATCATACAATGAGTCAGTTCATTCATGAGTCAATACTTTCTAGAACATTACAGTACATTACTATACTTGCTAGATAGAGAGATCATACATTACAGCTAGAACATTACAGTACATTACTATACATGCTAGATAGAGAGAGAACACACATTACAGCTAGCACACGTAGAACATTACAGTACACTAATATACTATTACATGATCACACTTATATGAGTACAATTACATGATCACACTTACATGAGTACGCTTACATATACATAGAACAGACGTCACTAGGTGCTATAGCATGGAACCAGTTCAGGATCTAACTATACCGATGAATCACAACACAATTGTGATTGTTATATCGAGTATACATGATCATAGTAATGTGTATGCTCACGGCTTGCATACATGTAGGGGTCGTGGATAGGTCCCAAAATTCCTTTGATAGGGGAGCGTGTAGTCTGGGATGTAGACATCACATTATACCTTATCCCTCAAATAAGGCAGTTGAGTACCAATGTAGTTATTTATTACAAATGGTACAGTACTTAGAATAATTACCCTAGACTTAAGGTAATTGGTACGGTTGTAGTTCGAAACTACGCCATAGTACTATTTCATTTTCCCATTACATTCGCTTCGTGAACATTCACACGACGCACAGTAATGTAGAAAACTATATTTTTGGTTAATGATAGTCAGACTTGGGAAAATACACATTCTTACTAGAGATACACACACAGACACTAGATGCCTTAGTAGATGGCTACATAAAAATTAGTTAAGTCTTGGTAGAAGACTCCCTATTATAATAGTAGGAATCATAGGGATTTCTAGAGTTTTTCAAGCGTTTACAGTTGTTTTACATACATTTTCAATACTTACGATTTACATACATTTTCAATACATACAAATTCTTACATAAAAATTAAAACACTAAAATACTTATGATCTCACCAGCTTCAAAGCTGATACTCGCTTTCAAAATTACTTGTATCCTCAGGTCATAATAGACAGGTACCGATGCAAGGTTTAGGGAAGATGGAGCTTGTTCAAGACTCATCTTTAATTTTGATTTATGCTTTAGTGTTTATCAAAATTTGACAGAACACACTTGTATAATAATTATATCATTAATGCAATGAATGATGTTGTTGCTTGTTTACTACTTTTCATTGTTGTGATATTGTACATGACGTCCTCCACCCCAGAACATTTATGCCGTTCTTGGTTTTGGGGTGTGACAGATTGGTATCAGAGCATTGTTTATAGTGAGTTAAGTATATCAACCCATAAAAGATATACTAACTATAAATACATAAGGGATTAAAAATACTCTGACCAAGAGTTTATACTTTAAATAATAAAATATTTAATAAAGTTTACATGCCTGCATTCATACTAAAATCAGTGTCACTAGGACAGTACAAAAGAATTACGATTGTTGGGCAACACAAGTAGGCTTAGCGACATATGGTCAAAACTAGGAAGATATAGCCTGATCACCTATATTATCCGAGGGTTGACTAGGATGTGCCTAAGTGTAGTTGTGTGGTTGCAACATGTCTAAAATCTTACCAACCCTACCACAATGAGAACAGTAGAACATAACATTAAACTTAAAATACTATAGGAGTATTTGGTGTTACTATAAGTACTTTATACTTGAGAACTAAAACGGGATCTTCATTACCAAGTTGATAGTTGCTAAGTGGATACACTAAGGCTATATGTAATTAGGATGTTATAGACTTAGAATCCGTGAAAAATTTACTTTACCCCTATTCTGTGTGAATTTGGAGTTAAGGTCACTTATTCAAAGGCCTATCCTGTTTAGATTACATATAACTGGTATGCACTTCACAAATAGCAATGTAACTAGTGAAGATTTTCTAAATAATTATCTAGATAGTTCGTCTAATAATTATTTTCTTACCCCAATTCTCGCGTAGATAACATGGCTGGACTCCATCCCCACAGCAACCAATACCTTCCGAATGAGTTCATTGCTGGATGGTTTGAAGATGAGCCATAGAATGATCATCCTATCCCTTTGAATGATCACCATGATGAAGACCTTTCGGACGATGCTAACTCCAAACCCGAGGTTGAGAACGTACCACAGGCAGCTCCCGTTCCAATTCCTAACCCTCGTCCGACTTTTCATGGCCCGATGCCTGAGTGGGTGGAATGCTTGGAAACATGGAGCCAAGGACAAGATCAGCCCATGCCATTTAATGGTGACTGAAGCTTCTATGACCTGAGTAATGGGGGCTCAGTAGACAGAATCTTGCCAATCTTGGTCCGCAGAGTGGCCCGAAATGAGATTCAAGGCAAGACAGCCCTACATCTGATTACCGAAGTTGTTGCCGATGCGAGAATGCATACTCTCTGCACCATTCGTCTAGAAGATGCTCGCGAGAGATCAGAGAGAAACCATGAAACCCTACTTCAAGCACTGGCTGAATCACGAGCCGAAGTTATAGAGATCCGAGTACACTAGAGGGTGTACGAAAGACACCTACTTGACGTGGAACGACAACTGGCTGAAATGAGAGTTCACCAGAGGGATGACCGTCGCCAGTAGTAGATGTTTTACTTTATTCTCCTTGTTAAAAGGAATTGTTTTTCTGTCTATGCCCGATGTGGCATTTTCTATGAAATTATCTTGTACTGTAAGGACTTTTGGTTAGGTCTTGTTGCTGTCAAGAACTATCTTCTCTAGCTATGATGTAAGACCTTTTGCAAAGTCATTTTCCTGAACTTTTACGTCATGAATGTCAAAGATATTGATAGTCGGCTAACTTCTGTGTCATTTCCTTTATTCAAGTACTCTCATCATACTTTCATAGGAGTGTATCTGAAACCTGCTTTAGTCAAGTCTTTGGACTATAGTAATTTAGCTCCAGAGACATTTCCAAGTCTCTTTCAGTGGTTGGATATTGTTATTCACCAACCCGCGATACCTCGGCTTGAATGACAAACGTCTTGAGACCATTCTACAAACTCACTTCCATTCTGTACTAGCACTGCATCATAGGGATGTAGGTCAAACCTTCACGATCATACCTCTAATCCGTACTAGGACTGCATCATAGGGATGTAGGTCAACCTTTTTAAAACATACTTCTATTCTTTAGATAACAGTCGAACTACATCTAGGGTCAGCTAGAATCGCTCACAAAATCCTTATCTTTCATGTTACAGAATCATGTCGTCATCCGGAAGCAATCAGTCGAACAATGAAACCTCCGCTTTTCCCATGGACGCCGCTACCTTCCAAACTGCAGTTACAACTGCTGTGATGGCTGCCAGCTGTCCTTGCGTACCGTAGCACTATCAGCACAAGCAATGCTGATGTTGTGATTGAAGATTCCAATCGTAGTATAAATCCAGGAAGTCATCAAACGGTAACAGCCACAGGCTTGCAAATCCGAAAAAGAAAGAACAAGAAACGGAATCGTCAAGCCTAGAAGGAACAAAAGAAATCCCAAAGGCTGGTCATGCAACAGCAGCAAGTGGAAACCCTTGCCATTCCCGTACTGAGCAGGCCATACGAGGGAAAACTCCCGAAGTGTGATGAGTGTAGCTTCCATCATCATGGGGCTTTCCACGAGATGCAATGTTGCAATTGCCTAAAAATAGGGCACCATACTCATAGCTATGGAACACCGGCACGACCCATCACTCAAGTCCCTTTCATTGGGACCAATTCTACACATGAGAGTAGTGATAAAGCCGAACGCTTTAGGAAGCACTTTCCAAGGTGGAGTAATGAGGGAGGCACTTGTGTCCACATAACACTGGCTAAACACCTCACTTCCACCACCAATGTTGGTGCTGTCCAGATATGTCACCAATGCGGTGAAATAGGACACCTCAAGAAGGATTGCCCTATAGTAAAGAACTCAGGCGCAGATGGGAAGATTCTCAGGACCACAACTGCAGGAGAAACTACGTCGGACCCTCGTTAATGTAATTTAGGCGTTTCGTTGTAACAGACTTATAAACCATCCAAAACTAGTGCAACTAGAGTCTTACCTTTTGCGAGATCTTGTCTATATAGGGATGCTCGTGCTGCGTATACTTGTCTTTTATAGTATACCTTATTCGCAACAACGGTCTTGTTGTAAGTCTAAAGTATTGTAACTCTAATGATGGTTGCACGTTAGTGTTTTGTCTGTAAACGCCTTATGTTCAAATCTAATGTCTTTAAGTTTTAGTATGATTTCAACATTATCATATGACTCGATTCAATTTGATCCTCACAAAAATAGCTTCATACGTACATCTCTTTGTCAGTAAAAGTCGTTTTAGCGAAGCCGTCATTTCAGAACACCGAAGTAATCATGCGCGGAGTACCTCTTAGTTCTTCTCTTTTCCGAAGAAATCCCCGAAGTACCACTCGTGCAGTACGTCAAGTTTAATCCAAGGATTCAAGCGGTTGACCTATCACTGAGGAATGTATACATAAGAGTGATATATAATCAAGGTTCTACAGGTTTCAAATTGATGATTCCACTTTAACTTCTTTTTCCTCGATGGGATGTGAGCTTAAAGAAGAATCAGTTATTTGACTACCTTTTCAATCTTAACTATATACGACTCATATACACGAAATTGTGACTTTTAAACCATGCATGAATTCTAATATGAACTTAACGACGGAGAACTGCTCAAGACTACGAGTAATCGCATCGTCATGTGAACAAACTTAGAACCCAGTACGACTCATGTAAACAGATTGCCCTACAATCTAAAGACCTACGGAGATACACGAACAGCCCAGACAACTTAGTGAACTACACAGAAATAGAATTGGAAGACTAGGCTTCTCAACCTGGAGATCTCCGGTCTTATTCTTCCAGAGATCGACGGATTGCATCATATGTGCCTCGGCTATCGAGGACTCCGTCAAGATTTTCCAGTAGAAATCGTTATCTTTGCCTCGCATAGATGAGTTGGTTGAGCAAACACAAGGAAAGAATTACTTTCAGAAATGGATCGGAGATCTGATTATCACCAATTCAAGTGTTAGGGAAGGATGTCCGGAAGACTACCTTCCGAACTCGATGCAGACACTTTGAGTCCGTAGTGATACCCCTCGGATAGGACCAATACGCCCGAAGCATACATGAGCTTAATGAATAGAGTCCGTCTTTCTTACTTGGATAAGTTCGTCATTCTCCATGTAACAACTTACTTATCTACCCTTGTAGTAAGAAGAAACCCATGGAAACATTACCTTCAGAGGTACTTTTCACGAAGTTCTCTAGGCACCAGTTTTGAAATTGAAGAGTCAAATTTCTATGACACACTGTTAGTGATGTGGGAATTTTTGAGTACCCTTTCAATTTGTCGAGACCGTTGAGAATTTGTCGACACCAGAGACGCTGAAAGACATTCGCCAAATTCTAGGTCTTACAGACCTACTGTCATAGTTCATCCAGAACCCCTCGCAAATCACAGAAAACCATACGACTTTGACCCAGCAAGGGGTGGCCCTTGACTGGGAAGTTAAAAAAGAAAAGGAAACCTTGGAGATTCCAAGTGAGAGACCAAGTTCTTTAGGAAAGCTCACCGTGGGAATGGCTTAATACACTTCATATCACATGGAAAGCTAAATCCAATATAGTTAGGACCTCCGAGATTCTTACCAGGATCGGTCCTATGCCTCGCACAAACTAGACCTACTCCGCAAACTCAGAAACGTACATTCTACTCTTTGCGTCTCGATCGTGAAACCATACCTTTCCGTTAGGACATTAGTAAGTCCACTCGTCGAGATCCTCGCCTTCGTATTAGAACCGTAGTGACCCTCGACTGAGAGGTCAAGCGGACGAAGCAACGCCGTCGCCCATTAGTGAAGGTTCGTTGGGTTACCAAACGAGAACCCGATTTCACTTAGGAGCGCTAGAACCAATCGATTAGGAAATTTCCTCCTCATGACTCGATCATTCATACCTACTTCCTTACCTAAATTCTAATTTCGGGACGAAATTCCCTTCAACAGGGGATAATGTGACAACCCGAAATTTCCATTCTGAACAAACCATATCAAGCCAATAGAAGTTAGAATAGTTACAGTGAAATTCCAGACTTTGGGTATAAGTTTGACAGTTTCTCAGGATTTACACTTAAGGAGATATCAGGAGAGTGGATACACTAGGGTTTTGCGCAACACTGTTATTCCAATACTCTAGAATATTAGAGTTCATTCCGGGAATAAAATATTTTTCTGCCAAAAATCCCAGGACTATATATAGAAATCTGAACCGTATTCATTCATTAGTTACATTTCCAACTAGAGAAAAGCTGAAATCTCTCTCACGGATCTTCGGGTTTTTATCCCAAATCGTGAGTACTTCTATCTAGTTGTATTATATAGCTTAGATTATGTTTTATAACATCAAAATCGGATCAAAACCCCAAGATTCGGGAGTTTACCACCCAAGAACACTTGGGGAGTAAACTCCTTTTTAAGGGCCAAAAGAGTGCCCAATGTCCCTCAAAGCCTTAGAACTCAAACTAGAAGCCACCATTACATGTTTTAGACCACAAATCAATTAGAAACAAAGGCAAGAAGTGAGTTCACGACCAAGGAAGTTCTTGGGCTGTGAACTCCATTTTTAAGTGTCAAAATGCCTTAAAAACCTTCCTTAAGCCAAGAGACTAATTTAGACATGTACCCTAAAGTGTTTATAGCCTAGAAAACATAAGGAATCACAAGGAAAAAGGAGTTTACAGCCAACACAAGTTCTTGGGCCGTAAACCCCTATAAATGGGACAAATGACACCCTAACTCCTTCCTTATGCCTAGAACCCAACATAGATCATATCCTTGACATGTTAGGAACCTCAAAACATCAAATGGTACTACTTACCATGAGTTTATGGCCGTAAACTCATGGGGGAGTGGTCCCAGGGCCGTGAACATCATGTAAGACCATTTTAAGGCCTTAAACCCACCCAAACACTTGTTTAAGCCTAGAAGCAATTCACCACTTAAGATGAAATACTGTTAAGCTCCATTTAGGGACCCTAAAGAGAGTTTACGGCCAAGAGTTTACTCCCTTTGGCCGTAAACTCCAACACAAATGGTCTTTTGACCATAAACTCCCATAAGAGGTCTTGCACTCCTTTGTTGCAACCCATTAGCCTCCTAGCACTTGACCAAAGTGTTTTCCTCACATTAGGATATTTATACATGTTTAATTAGTTTTTTAACCACTAATTGTTTATATACATATGTCTTCATATGTAATTAGGACCATTGTGTGTGTCTAAAGTCTTCACTTGAGACCTAGCAGTCCTACCTCTTCAGTTCATCCGTATCACCCACAACAGGTGAGTTCATATCCCTTAATCAATGTTTTAACTATTTTTAAATGTTTTATGGGGGGGATACAAGTAGAATCATGCTACTTATTATATCAATCACATGTGATTAATAAGCAGCATTCAAATGATTTGCTACTCATTAGCCGTTTTACCAAGCAGTTTCCTTCAAATGTTTTTCATAAACACTTTATGTGTTTATAACTCCTTATTACACTGTACATTTTACTCTGTATGTTTTATTTCAAACTTATTTACAATTTTGTTTCAAACAAATGTTTCTTTATACTAAACTGTTTTATCATACCCATGCTTTCAAACCGTTTTATAGATTGACATCAAGTAGATCTTTTCTTAGATAATAATTATGTTCAAAGGTTTTGATAAAACTTATTTTATGCTTTTATATTATAAATTGCATGCCTCTATATGTATAGTTATATAAGAAACGTTTAAAAGACTTAGGAAGGCTATCCACCCTGTTTTCTTTTCCTCGATTTGGATGTGGTCTGGTGGGATAACGGGTACCCGTTCGAAGGTCGTTTAAATATTAGTCATATATCCTGTGTACATATATACTCATAAAAGGTCTTTCAAGTGCATCCAATGCCCTTGGGTAGCAAGGGTATACATCCATGTTCATACGTACCAGTTATATTACTTGTAAGGTACCATATGGGTAGTTTAGGAAGATACTAGGACTATTACTAGAACGCTATATCATACAATGAGTCAGTTCATTCATGAGTCAATACTTTCTAGAACATTACAGTACATTACTATACTTGCTGGATAGAGAGAGCATACATTACAGGTAGAACATTACAGTACATTACTATACATGCTAGATAGAGAGAGAACACACATTACAGCTAGCACACGTAGAACATTACAGTACACTACTATATTATTACATGATCACACTTATATGAGTACAATTACATGATCACACTTACATGAGTACGCTTACATATACATAGAACAGACGTCACTAGGTGCTATAGCATGGAACCAGTTCAGGATCTAACTATACCGATGAATCACAACACAATTGTGATTGTTTTATCGAGTATACATGATCATAGTAATATGGATGCTCACGGCTTGCATACATGCAAGGGTCGTGGGTAGGTCCCAAAATCCCTTTGATATGGGAGCGTATAGTCTGGGATCTAGACATCACATTATACCTTATCCCTCAAATAAGGCAGTTGAGTACCGATGTAGTTATTTATTACAAATGCTACAATACTTAGAAGAATTACCCTAGATTTAAGGTAATTGGTACGGTTGTAGTTCGACACTACACCATAGTACTATTTCATTTTCCCATTACATTCGCTTCGTGAACATTCACACGATGCACAGTAATGTAGAAAACTATATTTTTGGTTAATGATAGTCAGACTTGGGAAAATACACATTCTTACTAGAGACACACACATGGACACTAGATGCCTTTGTAGAAGGCTACATAAAGATCAGTTAAGTCTTGGTAGAAGACTCCCTGTTATAATAGTAGGAATCATAGGGATTTCTAGAGTTTTTCAAGCGTTTACAGTTGTTTTACATACATTTTCAATACTTACAATTTACATACATTTTCAATACATACAAATTCTTACATACAAATTAAGACACTAAAATACTTATGATCTCACCAGCTTCAAAGCTGATACTCGCTTTCAAAATTACTTGTATCCTCATGTCATCATAGATAGGTACCGATGCAAGGTTTAGGGAAGATGGAGCTCATTTAAGACTCATCTTTCATTTTGATTTATGCTTTAGTGTTTATCAAAATTTGACAGAACACACTTGTATAATAATTATATTATTAATGCAATGGATGATGTTGTTGCTTGTTTACTACTTTTCATTGTTGTGATACTATACATGACGTCCTCCGCCCCAGAACGTTTCCGCCGTTCTTGGTTTTAGGGTGTGACATGCTTTATCCAAGTTATTATCATTAGTAGAATCAATACACAATACATTATTTCCTAGATTATCTACAACAGACACAACTTCATACACACCATCACAAGGTAATGCTTTAAAATAAAACACATTATTAAAGAAAGCATTTATTCCACCAATTTCATTATCAAAAGAAAAGGTAAAACCTTGTTTATACAAAGCATGAAAGGAAATAACACTTCTTGCCATTTTTGGCGAATAACAACACTTATTCAAATCTAAAGTAAATCCACTACTAAGCAACAAGGTATAAACTCCAATCTTGGTGCCAGGTGAAACTTTCCTATTCCCCATGGTCAAGTTTATCTTTCGATGCTCCACATTCTCACTTCTTCTTAGTCCTTGTAATTCAGAGCAAATATGAATACCGCAACCGGTATCAAGGACCCAAGAGCTAGAATAGAGTGAATTATTAGATGATATAGTGTAAATACCTACATGGTTGGAAGGTATTTAGCCTCTTTGGGATCAGAAGCATCCCATCGTTCAAATCTTGCTGGTACTTTGGGCAGTTTCGCTTCCAGTGCAACTTTTCATGGAAATAGAAGCATTCAGCCTCTTTGGGATCAGAAGAAGGTGTAACGAAACCTTTCTTGGTTCCGCTAGAATAGGAGCCATCAAGGGAATTCCCCTTGGTACCCTTCAAGGGGTTCTTCCTCTTCTTCCCTTTCCGTCTCCCGATTGCCAGGACAGTTGAGGGGTTTGGAGTAGGAGTAGGAGTGATCACAACCGATTTACCTTTAAGACCTGATTCTACGGTCTTTAGGAGTCCTTGAAGTTTGATAAGTGTAACTTCCTCCTTATTCATGTGGTATGTCATGCAGAATTCATCATAACATGAAGGTAAGGAGTGCAAAATAATATCTATTGCCAACTCCTCATGGAAGTTCACATTCAACTTCATCAATCGATCCACATACCTTTGCATTTTCTGCATGTGGCTTGTGATGGGTTCAACATCTTTCATTCGGGTTGTGATCATAGAGGAGATGATTTCATATTGCTCTTGACGAGCACTCTGATGGTAGCGGTCCATCAAATCCTGGTGTATATCAAAAGGATAGTAGTCCTCATAGGACTTTTGGAGCTCGGCTGTCATGGTGGCCATCATGATGCATGCCACTTTTGTAGCATCTCTTTCATGAACCTCATATTCAGCAAGCTCCTCAGGAGTAGCAGTTGGCTCAGGCACCTTAAGCCCCTTGTCAAGAACATATTCCTTGTTCTCATAACGAGTGACCATCCTGATGTTTCTGATCCAGTCAGTAAGTTGGATCCATCAAAGATGACTCTCCCACAAAGGTTCTGATGGGTTTTCAGCATTCTAACACTTCCTAAGTGTACATGCAACCCTAATAACCTTGGATTTATGTTTGTCTAATTATCATGCAAAGTTGAATTTCAAGGTTATATTCCTATCTAGCATACATGAGGAACAATTTTTTGACTTGAATGAAAGATAGAATAACTTAACTTGTTGTTGCTTATGTTCCTTGAAACCTTGTGAGCCTAGCACCCCAAGTGTGATGCCTCAAATGCTTCACACAACACCAAATTCTCTTGGAAAGACTTTTGAGAGAATACACACTTCTTAAAATCGGCCTAGCCCTCTTGTTTCATATGTGTAGCCGATTTTGGTGGAGTATGAGACTCTTATATAGTGTTGACACATCTAGGGTTATACCATGTAGACCCTAATGTGTCTAATAACTATAACTCTAGTACTTCAGGAACCGACCGACAATCGTAGCTCTTTCAAGGTCTCTCGGAACTGAGAAGATGATGATACGCCATTTAAGATAAGTGATCATATAATCCTCTGTTCTAGATATCATCCAGACAAATACATGGAACAATGTCTTACTTATTGTCCAACAGTTTGTTTCCCGATTTCCGATTTGTTTGACAAAGAACTTAATTGAACACATCAACTTAGTTCTGACTGGGCCCGGTACATAGGTCAAAACAAAATCATCGAGGGACCCAAATATTAGCTTCGAATCCATGAAGGAACAGATAAACTTCGACTCATATGTTTGTTCTACCACTCATTGAATTACACATAAAAGCACGTTTTATAACATCGAGTTACCAATGCGTTTCCGTACAATCAATGAATAACCAACTCGTAAGTAACAAATCATATCTCTAGGTTCGACGACTTATATGATATTACCGTCTCACGATCACTCGAGATAAATTCCATGAAGTGATTCCAGTGAGCGTGGGTTGAGTCCAATGCTCAGAACTTATGAGCACTCATGATTGTTGTAGCCATGTCCAACACCTTAGACCTCTGCAACCAATCATGACAGTCTTGATTCATACATACTTCCGACATATGACCGACTGTGGAGGTTTGAATAATATGATATACCAAACATAATTATTCTGGAAGTCAAAACATGCAAAAGAAATATAGTAAACGATCGACAAGAGATAGCAACACTTTACTCATAAATAAAACACCTTTTATTCATCATCTAATGTCAATTAAACTTTACAAATTTCTAGGTTATCTAACTACTAAATCTAATATCATCCTTCAGCCCTATGCTCCGAGCATGCTGGAGATGCTTAACCCAAGTCAGTCCCTTCGTGAGGGGATCTGCTGGATTCTCATCCGATGATACCCTCTTTGCCACGAGGAGTCCTTCCTCTATTCAATGTCTGATAAAATGGTATTTTATGTCGATTTGTCTGGATCTCCCATGATCCCTTTGTTCCTTGGCTAAGGCAACAACGCTTTCATTATCATAGAAAATTTCCATTGGCTCTTTAATAGCTGGTACAACTCCAAGGTCTCCAATGAAGTTCTTTAGCCATATCGCCTCCTTTGCTGCCTCGCTAGCTGCAATATACTCTGATTCACAAGTTAAATCAGCCATTGTCTCTTGCTTGGAACTCTTCTAAGAAATTGCTCCTTCGTTTAGGGTAAATACCCAGCCTGACAGAGAGCATAAATTATCCCTATCAGTCTAAAAGCTATCATCACTATACCCTACAACCCTCAAGTCATCACTCCCACCAAGACTCAGGACCCATTCCTTAGTCCTCTGTAGGTACTTGAGGATATTCTTTACTGCAATCCAGTGTGCCTTGCCAGGGTTCCCCTGATACCTGCTAACCATGCTCAGGGAAAAGGCTACATCAGGTCGAGTACACGTCATAGCATACATGATCGATCCTACAGCCGAAGCATCAGGTATTCGACTCATTTCTGCTATCTCAACCTTAGTGCTAGGGCTTTGTGTCTTACTCAATTTGGCGTTACTCTGGATGGGTAACTCTCCTTTCTTGGAGTCCTGCATGCTGAATCTCTTCAGCACCTTATGCAAGTAGGTACTCTGACTAAGTCCAATTAGTCTTTTACTCCGATCTCTTAGGATCCTTATCACTAGAATATAGGCAGCTTCTCCTAGGTCCTTCATAGAGAAACACTTCCCAAGCCAGGACTTAACTTCCTGCAGAGTTGGGATGTCATTTCCTATGAGTAGTATGTCATCCACATACAATACCAAAAAGCTAACTATACTCCCACTAGCCTTGACATACACACAAGATTCATCTTCAATCCTAGAAAAGCCAAATTCCTTGACTTTCTCATCAAAGAAAAGATTTCATCTGCGAGGTGCTTGCTTTAATCCATAAAAGGATTTCTGAAGCTTACACACTCTATTAGGGTACTCGTTGCTGACAAAACCTTCTGGCTGACTCATGTAAACATCTTCAGCAAACTTTCCATTAAGGAAAGCGGTTTTGACATCCATTTGCCATATTTCATAGTCATGAAATGCAGCTATGGCTAACAGAACCCTAATAGACTTAATCTTGGCCACTGGAGAAAAGGTCTCATCATAATCAATTCCTGGAGTTTGTGAGAAGCCCTTTGCAACCAGTCGTGCCTTATAGGTGTGTACGTTACCATCCATGTCGGTTTCCTTCTTGAAGATCCATTTGCACCCTACTGTCTTACGACCTGGTACATTCTCAACCAAGTTCCAAACTTGATTGTCATACATGGACTGTATCTCGCTGTCCATTGCCTCTTTCCACTTGGCTGACTCAGGGCCTGCTATGGCTTCGCGTAACTGTTTGGTTCATCTAGACCTATCAGTGTCTCATCACTAATAAGTGTATCACCTTCTGCAGTAATATGGAATCCATAGTAATGCTCAGGTGCATTCCTAATCCTTGTGGAACGCCTCAGAGGTACAGACTTGTCAATTGGCTCAATAGGAGTTTCCTCCTCAAGTTCAGTGCTAGGGTTTGAAGTTCCTTCACTGCTTGACTCTTGAATTTCTTCAAGATCAACTTGCCTCCCACTGTTTCCTTGGCTTATGAACTCTCTCTCTCTCTCTAAAGAAAGCCCTCCTAGCTACAAAGACCACATTTTCACTAGTTCTGTAGAAGAGGTAACCAAAGGATTGCTGTGGGTATCCGATGAAAATACACCTCTCGCTTCGAGGTTCGAGCTTATCATTAGTCTCGCATCTCATGAAAGCCTCGCAACCCCAAATCTTGATGTGGTCTAGTTTGGGTACTTTACCAGTCCACATCTTATGAGGAGTTTTGGAAACTTTCTTTGTAGGAACTAGATTAAGGATATGGGAGGCAGTCTCTAAGGCATACCCCCAGAATGAGATTGGTAGCGAAGCTCGACTCATCAGGGAACGAACCATATCCAACAAGGTTTGATTATGCCTCTCAGCTACACCATTCAACTGCGGTGTCCTGGGAGGTGTCAGTTGTGAGACAATCCCACATTCCCCAAGATAGTCGAGGAACTCTGAACTAAGATACTCACCACATCGATCAGATCAAAGCATCTTAATGTTCCTGCCCAATTGATTCTCGACTTCCTGTTTAAATTCCTTAAACTTTTTGAAAGTCTCAGACTTATGCTTGATTAAGTAGACATATCCATATCTACTGTAATCATCAGTAAAAGTCAAATAATAACGATTTGCATCCCTTGTGGCATGTTTGAAGGGCCCACACACATCCATGTGTACAAGATCCAACAAATCTTCACCCCTCTCACAAGAACGTGTGAAGGGTGACTTTGTCATTTTTCCAAGTAAGCATGATTCGCAACTATCATCTGCCTTTAGGTCAAATGACTCCAAGACTCCATCCTTTTGGAGTTGGCCTATGCGTTTCTTGCTTATATGTACAAGACGACAATGCCATGATGATGCTTTATCCAAGTTATTATTAACAAAATCAATACACAATACATTATTTCCTAGTTTATCAACCACATATACTGTTTTATACACGCCATCACAAGGTAATGCTTTAAAATAAAGAGCATTATTAAAGAAAAGCATTAATCGATCCAACTTCATTATCAAATGAAAAGGTGAAACCTTGTTTATACAATGCATGAAAGGAAATAATATTTCTTGCCATTTCTGGTGAATAACAACACTTATTCAAATCTAAACTAAACCCACTACTTAGCGATAAAGAGTAAAATCCAATCTTGGTGACAGGTAAAGCTTTCTTATTCCCCATGATTAAGTTTATTCTTCCTTGCTCCACATTCTCACTTCTTCTTAGTCGCTGCAAATCAGAACATATATGAATACCACAACCGGTATCAGGGAACCAAGAGTTAGAATGGGGTGAGTTATTAGATAAGATAGTGTAAATACCTGCATGGTTGGGTTTAACTTTCCCATCCTTCACATCTTGCTGGTATTTTGGGCAGTTTCGCTTCCAATGTGATTTTTCATGGCAATAGAAGCATTCCGCCTCTTTTGGGTCAGAAGAAGGAGTGATGAAACCTTTCTTGGTTCCACTTGAAGAAGAGCTATCAAGGGTCCTAGCCTTGGTACCCTTTGAAGAGCTTTTTCTCTTCTTCCCTCGACTTTTCCCGATTGCCAAAACCGGAGCGGAGTTTGGAGTAGGAGTGTTAACAACCGTCTCCCCCTTCAGACCTGATTCTGCGGTCTTGAGAAGACCCTGAAGTTTGTTGAGTGTGACCTTTTCCTTATTCATGTGATATGTCATGCGGAATTGATCATAGCACGATGGTAAGGAGTGCAAAATGATATCTATTGCAAGCTCCTCAGGGAAGTTCACATTAAGCTTCAGCAACCGATCCACATACCTTTGCATTTTCTGCATGTGGCTCATGACGGATTCCCCGTCCTTCATGATGGTTGTTATCATGGAGCAGATGATTTCATACCTCTCTTGTCGTGCACTTTGATGGTATCTTTCCATCAGATCTTGGTGCATTTCAAAAGGGTAGAAGTCCTCATAGGACTTTTGGAGTTCTGCTGTCATCGTGGCCATCATGATGCATGCTACTTTGGTAGCATCCCTTTCATGTTCCTGGAAGTCAGTGATCTCCTGAGGAGTTGCAGTGGTCTCATCAATCTCCTTAAGCTCCTTGTCGAGGACATATTCTTTGTCCTCGTAGCGGGTAATCATCCTGATGTTTCTGATTCATTCATTGAAGTTGGATCCATCAAAAGTGACTTTCCCACACAAGTTCATAAGGGTAAAGGAGCCATTAGGATTAGAGCCAGAAGCAGCATTGTTTGAAGACATCTGAAGGAAGAGGACAAGATTAGTTTAGATATTAAGAGAGTCCTTAATAAAACACCCAAATGTAATATTAAGGCTAGGATCCAATCACAATATATTATAACTTAGAAGAGGTATGCCGTAATCCAAGCTATAACATATTTGAAAGGTAGGTGAATGACGATTCACCAATTTCCACCACGAAAACCGAAATATTAAATATTCGGTTTTTGATTGGTTCTTAGAAATTCCTAGATTCTTTTGAGATTCAATGAACTTTTCAAAGGCATGTTTCAATCTCGAGTGTGCCCTCCAAGTTTTGTGACTAGGATACCGAGGATCACAAAACGAGGTGTGAAGTAACCATGCATGTAGGGTTTCAAAGCACTCCATGGATGATGGCAATGGGCCCCTTTGATGAATTCTAGGATAAAAGCCCAAGACTTGTCTTTTCCCTATAAATAGTCATGTATTATTCATTATTAGGGTTAAGAGTGTGAGGCAAAATGTAGCCGCCACGTGAGGTTTCTTGTAGAGTTAGATTCTTATTTCTTAAGTGTAATTCGTTCCTCACAATTCAATAAATCGAGTGATCATTCGACATAATCTTCATTATTTGTGTTTGTTTTTATTTTCCGCATCTTGTTCATCAAATCACAATTAGGGTTTTAATCCCAACAAGTGGTATCAGAGCGGGTCTTTGAAGATCTATGGACTTTTGAAGTATCGGTTCTTGATTTGGTGATTTTCTGCACATATATTGAAGAATTATTGGTGTTTTGGCGGTATGGAATCAAGATTTTTGTTCATGTTACTGTTCATGGAGATTTATACTGTTCATCTTTTTTTTAATCTGATTCTCTTTTCTGTTCGTCTGGGATCAAATAATTTGCTTAATCCCAAATCAATTAATTCCTTTGTTTTAAGCCTTTGAATCCAATCGTATTTACTTTTGTTTTGGCCCAAGATGTTCAGTCCGTCACTGTTCATAAAGCGAGTATTTGATGATAATCACGATCCAGTTTTATTTGACCCTAATATTACATCTATGTCTCCGTTTCCGTTTGCGTTCTTGTTCTGTGCTCAATTCGATAATTCTTGTTTGTCAATTTCAACATCCGTGGCTATCGACTAAGGATATTGGGTTTTAATCCCAACAAAAAGTTTGGGCGATCGTTTCTGTTTCCTGTTCTCACCTGTTGCACAATTTTTTTTATAATCGATATCTTGTCTTGTTGGAGTCTAATAATCGAAATCCAAGTTGTATGATCTATTTGACATCGATTATGGTCGATCGTTTGTTATGGTTATGATGAATCTTCTTGATCTAGAAATCGATTTTGAAAGTGCGATTTGATGGGTGTTATACTGATATTTCGAGCACCAGTGCTGAACAGACGAAGATTGGATGAACAAATCTGAGTTTTGATTTTGATGGTCAAAGAAATAAAAATTAAAATTGGAATGAATGATTTCTCTTGTGAATTTAATTGATACGAATGACATGTGAATCGTAATCATCATTCCATTTGGTAGCGTTCGGAACTAGAACATGATTGGGTCTTCAAAAACCGATTTGTTGTGTAATGGGTCTTGGTATGTTGGGGCTTAAATCGGAAGTGTGGTCAAACTTCAAGGCCAAAATTGATGTGAAAAGTTCTTACCTGTGAACGAATGAAGAACGAATCGATCTCATCTGGATGAACATTGGTCAATAGAAAAGTCAAAATCGCTGTGAAATCCTTACCTATGAACGCTCGTTTACTGTGCTTCTCATTGGGGTATAATCGATGAAATTGAAGCGAATCTATGATTGGGTTTGTTTGTTGCCTTGGAACGAAAGAAAGGAAGACAGAAAGCGAACTTGAGTTCGGTTGGTAGCACTTGGAACGAAAGGGGGGAGATTCGCGTTAGCAGCTCATGGAACGAACCTCGATCTTGGGTTCGCGTGTTTATGCTGGGACTGAAATAGGAGATGAACCGAAAGCGAACCTGTGATTCGGCTTGGCTAAGGTTTCGCTCCTTATTCTAATCGGGATGCTCGGTTTTGCTTTTGAAACTGGGTTCGGTTGTTAATGGTTGGAGCGATCGATGGATGAACCGAAAGCGAAAGGAGTTTCGCCTGATGAAGCTCGATTTGGAATAAGAAACGAACCGAACGTTCGGTTATGTTCGTGTGAATCAATGGCGATCTTGAAACGAACCTTGGTTCGGTTGGTTGTGCTTGAAACGAAAGTGGCTCAGACTCGCGTTCGCTTGAAATCATGTTCCAGTCGCTGTGTTTGTATAAATGGGGAAGATGACTTAATGTTTCATACTTGGTCCCTGCCACTTCAAGAATTTAAGGATCTGGTCCCTATACTTTTCATGCCTTGGCAGTTTTGGACCATTTGCAGATTTTGTTACATATAAAAGGGTTTGTTGATGCTGAATTACCATTCCAGCCCCTGTCTTTCAGAAAGTGACAGTTTCGGCCCAATTTTCAGAAAAGTTACTACATTGAGGGCCGGTGAACAGTTTTGGATTCTTTAACGCTCATATTTTTTTGTGAACAGAAAAATAATGATTCCATCAAGTCTTGGCGGTTCGGAAAGTCGTTTTTTTTAACATGACCATTTGAAGGCTTTATAATCATGTTTTTGATTATAAATCGGGGGAGAATTTGGTATGGCCATTCGAAATTGGATTTGTGACTTTTCAAAGTCGAAGATTTTTGATAAAGCTTGTGGGAGAATTATGAAGGTAGCTTTTTTACAGAAGTTCTTCATCGAGCTCTACTAAGGTTTTTACAGAGAAGTATCCTTTACAGCAAGAGTTCTTCATCGAGCTCTGCTAAGGACTTGTTATATCTCCGACTTCTTGTATTTTCTCGATCAAGTGGCGTTACGAATCTTAAAGTTTGGGTTGTTACATGATATTTTTTGATGGCTTATATCATTAGCTTATTTGAAGATCGTTGTGACTTGGAGGGGGAGCTCTTCAAAGACAAGAAGTGATTCAGTTTCTTTGTTCTGAGATGGGTTTTATGGCGGGTTTGGTTTTCATGAAGATTCTTTGGGATTACATTCGAAAATAAAGTTTAAAGACATTACTTCAGTGCTTGATTTATATATCCTAGAGCCCGTGTTTGAAGACCATTGAAGAATCAAGATTCGTGGATTGCTTCATATATTCCTCGTTGCAGATCTTTTTATTTGCTAGATGCTTGTTTTGGAAGTTAAAGCATTGTCATCCATTCCATACTTTGAGGGGGAGATTGTAGGGTTTCAAAGCACTTCATGGATGATGGCAATGGGCCCCTTTGATGAATTCTAGGATAAAAGACCAAGACTTGTCTTTTCCCTATAAATAGTCATGTATTATTCATTATTAGGGTTAAGAGTGTGAGGCAAAATGTAGCCGCCACGTGAGGTTTCTTGTAGAGTTAGATTCTTATTTCTTAAGTGTAATTCGTTCCTTACAATTCAATAAATCGAGTGATCATTCGACATAATCTTCATTATTTGTGTTTGTTTTTATTTTACGCATCTTGTTCATCAAATCACAATTAGGGTTTTAATCCCAACAATGCAAATCACTTGGTACCCTTAAAGTTTATCACTCAATCAATGTGCCGGTAAACCACACACGCTCCATCGATACTATGATAAACCTTAAGTCACCCTTTACCTACCTTGTTAAGTCCAAGTTAGTGTGCCGGTTAACCACACAGGCTCCACCAACGACTTAAACAAAGTGTAAAGTGTAATTTCATGGATTAGCACCTTATTCACATTTTTCCTAAAGTAACTAAGATTGGGAATTTAATAAAAACATTTAGTTACTTTATAATATTCATCATACTTTTAATGAGAATTTATAAGTCCTTGTCCTACCCGTTCGGCTAACGACCTCCACCAGTCAGGCAAGCGGTGGGTGAGAGTGGACACCCATTAAGTTGCCATTTTATAATCAACAACCTTATACCCACCTTATACACCGGCTTCGTGAATGAGGCGTACTAGTAGTAAGACGACTTTAATCTTATACATATATATATATATATATATATATATATATATATATATATATATATATATATATATATATATATATATATATATATTATTATCAACTTATAATATTATAAGTATCAGGGTAGAATTTTAACTTTTTAAAATTCTAAGGGTTGGAACTAAAGTTTTAACATGACTTTACTTGTTCCAAAACTTGAGGGCAAGTTTTGTAAACTTTCAAAACTTTTCATTTCTTGTAACTTATGAGTTTATTAGGGTATTAAAAATGAAGACTCTTCATTTTTATAACCCATGTGTTCTTTTAATGGTTTTAAAGCAAAGTGACTTTTGGTTTTCCATAACTTGAGGACAAGTTATGGACTCCATTAAAACACATAATGATCAAGAATTAATCTACCACATCGGTTACAAACAATTCCTATGATCATCTAAACATCATAAGATCAAGAACATGAATATGATCACTTTCATTAATCAAAAATTACACTTAAAACTTTGTAATTTTGATAACTGTCATTGTAAATGAATTAGCAAGAACATTACACCGTCTAAAACAAGTTTTCAAGTACCAAAACAGTTTAGGGTAATGTTTCTAGTCCATTTCTAGCAACTAAAGTCGAAAATCTGCATTCTGAGGCTCCTACTCGCCGAGTGGCGCCGAGTGCACGAAGCTACTCAGCGAGTAGGTTGAAGATCCACATGAACTCGGCGAGTCCCCCCATGGAGTCGGCGAGTTCATCAGGCAGATTGCACAAAATCAACTTTTTCCAACTAATTAGCACAAATAACAAACAAACAAGCCTAGGCTCTGATACCACTGATAGGTTTTGAGCATTCTAACACTTCTTAAGTGTACATGCAACCCTAATAACCTTGGATATATGTTTGTCTAATTATCATCCAAAGTTGAATTCCAAGGTTATATTCCTATGTAGCATACATGGGGAACAATGTTTTAACTTGAATGAAAGATTGAATAACTTACCTTGTTGTTGCTTATGTTCCTTGAAACCTGGTGAGCCTAGCACCCCAAGTGTGATGCCTCAAATACTTCATAGAACACCAAATGCTCTTGGAAAGACTTTTGAGAGAATACACACTTCTTAAAATCGGCCTAGCCCTCTTGTTTCATATGTGTAGCCGATTTTGGTAGAGTATGAGACTCTTATATAGTGTTGACACATCTAGGGTTACACCATATAAACCCTAATGTGTCATGACTCTTCATTTCCAAGACCCATGGGTTTGTAACTCCCATGGAGCATCCATGGAGCATCCTATGGGTGGAACCCAACTTGATAATCCATGGAGCCACTTAGCCCACTATACAAGATATGGATGATTTACATAATCAACCCATATATTTAATTAGTTATCTTTCGATCACTTAATTAATTCTAAATTAATTCTTGATCAAACTAATCAAATAATATTATTAATGTATTAGAACTTATAATATATTAATAATATCCAAGTGTTATTTCTCTCATTTAGTCTATCCAATTACATGGTGCCATGAAACCCAAATGGACCATGCCGGGTCGGGTCAAGTACATACCAGAAGTAGTTATGGACTTAGACACCTTATCCAACATGTTCATGAGAGTGAAGGAGCCAGTAGGATTTGGGCCAGGAGTAGAATTATTGGAAGACATCTGAAAAGAAGAAAATAAGTTTAGTTTAGATATGGGGATAGTCCTTAATAAAACACCCAAATGTAATATTAAGGCTAGGATCCAATCACAATATATTATAACCTAGAAGAGGGATGTCGTAATCCAAGTTATAACATATCTGAAAGGTAGGTGAATGACGATTCACCAATTTCCACCATGAAAATGAAATATAAATTATTAGGTTTTATTTGGTTTTTTACAAATTTCTAGATTCTTTGAGATTCATTGAACTTTTCAATGGCATGTTTCAACCTCGAGTGTGCCCTTCATGTTTTGTGACTGGGATACCGATGATCACAAAACAAGGTATGAAGTAACCATGCAAATTACTTGGTTCCCTTAATGTTTTTCACTTAATCGTAGTGCCAGTAAACCACACACGCTCCTTCCGACCTCATGAAAAACCTTAAGTCACCTTTTGCCTCCCTTGTTAAGTCCATGTAAGTGTGCCAGTAAACCACACACGCTCCACCAACGACTTAAACAAGGTGCAAAGTGTAATTTCATGGATTAGCACCTTATTCCCATTTTTCCTAAAGTTACTAAGATTGAGAATTTATAAAACATTTAGTTACTTTATAATAATGATTATCCTTTTAATGAGAATTTTTGAGTCATTGTCCTACCCGTTTGGCTAACGACCCTCCACCAGTCAAGCAAGCGATGGGTGAGAGTGGACACCAATTAAGTTGCCATTTTATAGGCAACAACCTTATACCCACCTTATAGACTGGCTTCATGAATGAGACATACTAGCGGTAAGACGACTTTGATCTTATACACACACACACACACACACACATATATATATATATATATATATATATATATATATATATATATATATATATATATATATATATATGTATATATATATATATATATATTTGTAACTTATAATATTATAAGTATAAGGGTTGAATTTTAACTTTTAAAATTCTAAGGGTTGGAACTAAAGTTTTAATATGACTTTACTTGTTCCAAAACTTGAGGGCAAGTTTTGTAAACCTTCAAAACTTTTCATTTCTCATAACTTATGAATTTAATTGAGTATTAAAATTGAAGACACTTCATTTTTATAACTCTTGTGTTCTTTTAATGGTTTTAATTCAAGTGTGACTCTTGGTTTTCCATAACTTGAGGACAAGTTATGGACTCCATTAAAACACATTATGACCAAGAATTAAACTACCATGTAGGTTACAAGTAATTCTGATGATCATCTAAATTTATAAGATCAAGAACATGAATATCCATATCAATGTTTCAAAACCATATGAACACATATAATCATGAAAAAAATGATATTATCCATTGTAAATGGATTAGAACAAACATTACACCATCTAAAACAATTTTAATAACACCAAAACAGCTTAGGGTAATGTTTCTAGTCCATTTCCAGCAGCAAAAGTCGAAAATCTGCATTCTAAGGCTCCTACTCGTCGAGTGCACGAACCTACTCAGCGAGTAGGATGAAGATACACATGAACTCGGAGAGTCCCCCCATGTACTCGGTGAGTTCATCAGGGAGATTGCAAAAAATCGACTTTTTTCAACAATTTTGAATCAAGTATCAAACAAACAAGCCTAGGCTCTGATACCACTGATGGGTTTTGAGCATTCTGACACTTCTTAAGTGTACATGCAACTCTAATAACCTTGGATCTATATTTGTCTAATTATCATGCAAAGTTGATTTCCAAGGTTATGATGCTATCTAGCATACATGGGGAACAATTTTAACTTAAATTAAAGATAGAACTACATACCTTGTTGTTGATTTTGATCCTTGAAACCTTGTGAGCCTAGCATCCCAAGTGTGATGCCTCAAATGCTTCACACAACACCAAATGTTATGGAGTAAACTTGGATAGAAAGTATAACACTCTAAAAATCGGCTCTAGCCCTCAAGCATGCATGTGTAGCCGATTTTAGGAGAAACATGAGCTTTATATAGTGTTGACACATTTAGGGTTACACCATGTAAACCCTAATGTGTCATGACTCTTCATTTGCATGACCCATGGGTTTGTAACTCCCATGGAGCCTCCATGGAGCATCCAATGGGTTCAACCCAACTTGATTATCCATGGAGCCTCTTAGCCCACTATATAAGTTATGGATGATTTACAATATCAACCCATATATTTAATTATTTATCTTTTGATCACTTAATTAATTCTTGATCAAACTAATTAAATAATATTATTAATATATCAGAACTTATAATATATTAATAAACCACAAGTGTTATTTCTCTCACTTAGTCTATCCAAATGCATGGTGCCATGCAACCCAAATGGAACATGCCGGGTCGAGTCAGGTACATACAAGAAATAGTTATGGACTTAGACACCTTATCCAAAAGTCCTAATATGGGTTAATCTTATTATTCAGCACGGAAGGTTGCAGACAGCTAGGGGAGCAGTTTCGGATTCTTCGGACAGAGATGAGTCTCCTCACCATACGAATGGGTTTAAGGAACCAAGGCCGGCCTATTTGTTGATATCTAGTGTCCTAGCTAAAATTGTATTATTTCACATGATAGTTGGTATGAGCTAGGAAATATGATAGTAGAATGTGCGGTATGTTTGTATGGAAGACCATGGGAGAACTCGTGACACTTGCATGTAAGACCATGAGGAGAGCCCATGGCTTTCCTATAAAAGACCATGGGAGAGATCATGGCACTTAGGTGTAATACCATGTGGAGAGCCCATGTCATCCTGGAGTAAGACCTTGGGGACGAGCCCACGACATCCTTATCTATTGTATGCATGGCTTTTGTGATATGTATAGCTGTTTTAGCTACTATGATATGTCGTACGTAGGTATGCTTTGGGGAACTCACTAAGCATTAGCATAAAATTTGTGGATTTGTTTAACGTACATCTGAGCCCAACGACAAGGGCAAGGCTTGACGGCTCGACACTCTGATGTTTTAGATAAAGTTGTAATGAATGTGGATTTGAAAACAATTGTTTTGGGATTTCATGGTTTATGCAACTGTGTTTGATTAAACTAAAAATGAAAAATTTCTTTTAAAAATTTGGGTCGTTACAAGTTGGTATCAGAGCCTTGGTTTGAGGGATTCGGGCACACCCTCGGTGTGTCAGGAATCAAACTAAGGAAATGGTAAAAATTGTTTTCAAAAGTAACATAAAAAGGGTTTTAAGAGAAATGAAAAGACGAGACTGCAACGCGCGTGATCAGCCGAGCGAAGTAAGTAGTTCCCTAATACGTTATCCATGTTATACTGATATTTGAGCTTTGTTGATCATATGAAACTTGATATGTGTTATATACGGATAGGAGATTATAGCCTCAGAAGGATTGATTTGGCCTGATTTCCTGTTCCTTGTCTTGTTGTGGTCCTAGGGTAGAATCTTTTATTCGAAAGTTTATTTGATCCTTTTCTGTGTATAATTTGCATGCATAAAGGCAACCTGTCATGATTGGTTTGATTGATATGAGTAGAGTAAATCTTAGGACAAACTGAGATTGATATACGTGGTAGCTATGGAACATGGTTCAGTTTTGGGACAGATTAGGTTTATCAGGTAGAGCGGTGGGGAAAGGTATAGGTAGGTCTGGAAGGTAGTATTAGGCCCATACTACTGAAAGAACAGGACCTGTACCCGAACTAATGTTAGATCTGACGACTTCAAGGAGGTCTGGTGTGGGAGATCCCTTATATGGAAATCCTGATCGTTATGATTTGTGATATTTCAGTTCACCATGGTGGTGACACGATTTGGAGCAGGGGGATCAGGATTGGGATTTGGCTTCGGGACAGGATCAGACGACACTACGATGTGATTTATGAGAGGCTGCGCGATCTTATTGCAACCGAGGTTACCAGGGGCATCCTTGACGCAACCCTAGTCATTTTTGGGATGTTCAAGGAGGGAATGATGGAGATTATGGAGGAGAGACTCAGGGCATTCAAGGCTGAGATTGCTGCGGGTCATGTTAGGGCCCAAACTCCCTCGTTCCAGGAGTTCAAGGCGTGTGGTGTGCCAGAGTTTCTCAGGTTCAGGGACCCTATTGTTAGCCGACGCTAGGTGGTGGATGATTTGTTTGATCAGTTGCATGGTGCGTATTGGTTTTCCAAGATCGATATTAGGTCAGGATACTATCATATGAGGATTCAGGATGAGGATATACCGAAGACGGCTTTCAGGACTCGGTATGGGCATTATGAGTTTGTGGTGATGCCATTTGGGCTCACCAATGCCCCAAAAACGTTCATGGATCTCATGAACCGAGTGTGTAGACCAATGCTGGATCGGTCGGTAATCATTTTTATTGATGATATCATGGTCTATTCTAAGACCAGGGAGCAGCATGAGCAGCATCTTAGGGAGGTAATGGAGACCCAGAGGGCAGAGAGGCTTTATTGAAAGTTCTCCAAGTGTGATTTCTGGCTGCGGGAGGTACAAGTTTTGGGGGATATTATCAATCAGGAGGGCATTTCGGCCGATGCAGCAGAGGTCGAGGCTGTGATGAGATGGGAAGTACCGAAGAACGCATTAGAAATTTGTAGCTTCTTAGGTTTAGTGGGCTATTATCGGAGATTTATACAGGATTTCTCCAAGATTTCCATGTCATTGACCTGCTTAACCAAGAAGAATGTGACATTTTGGTGGGGTACGGATCAACAGACGATGTTTGAGACCCTGAGACGAAGGTTGTGCGAGGCTCTGATCCTGGTACTACCTGAGGGGTTAGATGAATTGGTGGTGTACCGTGATGTATCGACGTATGAAAATGTTTGTTAGTGTTTGATGTATAAGCTTGTAAATGTTTGTATCTCGTAGAAAATCCTATATTTTCTACTAAACGTAGCCTTCTACCAAGGCATCAAATGTTCTGTATGTTTTTTTCTTGGAAGAGTGTGTATTTTCCCAAGTGTGACAATAGTTTTTACATTACCATTTATATGAGAAGATCACAATGTGAATGCAATGGGAAAATAATAAATTACTATACTGTTGTATTATAGTAACTACTTATTGTACTAACTACCTTAAACCGGTTGTTAAGGAAGGTATAATGTGATATGATTGCACCATACTATCGATTAAAAACACAACAACGAAAGATGTCGGAAGAAATGACATTTGGCACCCGTAGACTTGCAAGTCCCACTATAGCGAGCAGCAAGGTGTAGGATAGTCAATCTAGTATAGATCTATACACAAATTCACGCTCTCCCTCCAGGAGACTTTGGATACAAAATGAGCCATGGCAGATGACGCCATGCCCCGAAACCGTGGCTCACATTTATGTTATAGTATTCTTGTATATGTATTGTATGTACTAGTCTAATGTATGTTCTCTCTATCTAGTAGGTAGAATGTTCTATTTGTTTCTCATCATAGTATGTTCTCTTAGTTTGTCATAATAGTATGTTCTCTTAGTTTCTCATAATAGTATTCTCTATCTGTTTCTCGTTGTAGTATGTCGTGACTCATGTATGAACTGACTTTTTTATGTTTCATTGTACTAGAAATAGTGAATAGTGACTTCCTAAACTATACCTATTATAGTTTACTAGTAAATTTGTTTGTATAACTGAGTGTATTGTACTGAGACAAAAGCTTTTATGTCTTATACGTATATACATAATATATAACTAAGGATCAAACGACACTCGGACAAACAACAGGGTACTCTAAGTCCACAACCAAACAAGGAACATGAAATAAAGTGAGTTATCAGTCCTATGTCCTTCTAACCTTACTTATATACTATATATGCATTAGACACAGTTTTGACAATATATAAGTTTAAAAGAATTTAATGAAAAGGTTTGGCATGTAATAAAAAGTTTGATAAAGAGTTTAACATGTAAAAGAGTTTGATAAACATCTTGAAGTAGTTTGTTTGATAAAACAGCTAAAAATATAGCAAATCCATTTGTTTGATAGTTATTAATCACATGTGATTGATACAATAACTATAATGTTTCAACTTGTACTCCCCCCCCCCCCCGGTAAAATCATTTAAAAATCATTTAAAAGGGTAGATTAAGGGGGTATGAACTCACCTGTAGTGAGTGACACGGAAGTATGTTTGGAAAAAGGATGTAGAGTGTCAGGTGAAACCTTGAGCACACAAAGATCATAATAAACATATAATGATATGTATGTGTATTTGATTAGTGTATAAACAAATAATTATAACGGATAACAACCTAATAGACTAGGAAACTCTTAGATTGAAGGGATACAATCACATATGATTGCACACTTAGGGTGTCTGGCAACCCTAAAGAGTTTACGGTCCAAATGGCATGACCTAGTGAGTTTGCGGTCCAATGGGTTCATGGTCCAATGGGTTCACGGTCCCATGGTTTATGGTCCAATGACCTTACGGTCATAGGGTTTACGGTCTAGTGATTTTACCACCGTAAACTCACATCCTTTTGTGCATAGGATGATTTCCATGCAATTCGAAGGGTTCTAAGTTCCATTCTAATCTTTAGGAGGGTTTAATGGTCACAATTCACCATTTATAAGGGTTCATGGTCTAAGGAGATTCAATAGACCGTAAACACCTTTTTTTCTTGGATAAATGATGATTTCAAGGGCTAACAGAAGAGTCCTAACCAGATATGAGTATAGGAGGAAGGTACTCACCATTTGGAGGCAAAGGGGTGTGTTTTCGGTTCAAAACACTTAAGTGTTCTTGATGTTCTTGAAAAAATGAAGAACACTTTGAATATCTAACCATAAAAAGAGATTTCAGGGATGAAATCAGGTGGTTATCAAGTATAAGTGGTGTATAAACACATAGATGGAAGGATTTACTTACATTTTTAAAGATTGGAAGCAAAAGTCTTATGATCCTTGAGAGAGAATCTAATTTCTAGGCTTGAAATGGTTAAAAGTGATTGAATATGGCTAAGGGCCATATATATAAAGAGGAGTTTACGGTCACCCTGACCGTAAACTCAAGGTCACGACCATAGACTCCTCTTTGGGGAGGTTTACGGTTGCTAGGTGAATAAGAACTTAAACTGACACTCCCAAATACTGATTCCTTTGATGCACTAGGGTTTGAATACTCAAAATAGGTTCTACATAGTGATAATTGGAAACAAAACAAGTCTAACACTGATAGATTTGAATGTTTACACAAGCTATAAATATCGGGTTGTCACATATACCATCCACGGAAGGCCAACGTGGTGGCCGATGCGTTGAGTCGCAAGACGGCGGGGTACCCGATTGGGAATATTTTTTATGAGAATGACGGTGATTTCTCCTTTGTTGGATTTAATCAAGGAGGCCCGGGTTGAGGGAGTGAAGAAAGAGAATTGGAAGATCGAGAGAATCCGATGACAATATCCTTTGTTTGTTAAGGATAGTCGTGGCCTTTTGACATAGTGTGGTCGGTTGTGGGTACCGATGAATGGAGGAGTGAGACAAAAGATATTAGAGGAAGCACAAATGTCCAAGTTCTCTATTCATCCACGGGCTACAAAAATGTATATAGACTTGAGACAAACTTATTAGTGGCCCTGCATGAAGTAGGAGATTGCCTGGTTTGTGCAGTGGTGCATGACTTACAGCAAGGTCAAGGCTGAGCATCAGCAGCCTCATGGCAAGGTTTAGCCGCTACCCATTCCCATGTGGAAATGGGAAGAGATCACTATGGACTTCATCACAATTTTGTCGAGGACGGAAAGGGGTGTAATCGCCATATGGGTGATCGTAGATAGACTGACGAAGAGTGCCCACTTTAAATTGATCTCTATGAGTATATTCACAGAAAAAGTTGGCGGACATCTACATACGAGAGGTGGTGGCCAGACACGGGGTGCTAGTGTCGGTAGTTGTGACATCCCCATTTTCATGGCTAGAAAAGACCGATTTTATTTATGCTTTGTTTAGAAATCAGAGTAACATTTTAAATAAAAGTGTTGCGGAATTTATCCCAAAACAAAATATGGTAAAGATTTATCAAAAGCATTTCCAAAGAAATGTATTTCATTAAAAGACTTCGGATTCCATGTTCATTACAGTTCAAAAGCATAAACAGTACAATATAAGCCTTAATACATTATTTCATATCTACAAGCCTATATCCATAATCCCTCATCCAAAACATCACATCTATGCTCATGAGCCACTACCTGTAATACAAGAAACTGAGTGGGTCAGGCTAGGGAGCCTGGTGAGCACGTAGGGTTTTTAACCCACAATAAATAAGTTTATTAATTTCATCAATAAACAATAACCCGATTACCCGTTCCTGTTATCCTCACTTTACGTCCCTAAACACCTATCATAAGGGACCTAGCCTAAGGATCATCATCGGGATGGACACTACTGCTAAGGGGGGTCCTCAGCAATAAATGTCCTAAGGCAACCATGTGGGGGATGGAGTACACCGATGAACACGTCGTTCATAAACACCTATAGGCTGTGAGCCTACTAGCATTTCACTAGACTGTCTAGAAGAGTCCATGGTCGTCATCCATACTCCGCTAGATGACAGAATCAAAAACATCAACATCGAGGCCTCTCGTCATTTTATCACACATCACCTATTACATCTACCCAAGTTTTACCCCAACATTTTAGTAGATATAAAATACATACACAGTTTAAATCATTGAAAACATGTATAAAAACGTTCATCCAGCATAGATAGCAAGTATTCAAATAATATGCATACATAGCACATAATTTATATAAAATACTTCATATCTATGTGTAAGCTGAAAGTAACTATGCACTCATCTGAGAAGGTGATGACTCGACGCTTGGACAGCACTTCGTTACCACTAGGATTTAGTCTAACGATAACCGCGACAAATTAATAGTCTGATTATTATTACTATTATATAAGCGTTAAATATCACTTAATATAACTCATAATAATAGCCCAAATAATTATTTTAAGGACCTAATAACATTAGTATAATTATTTGAAAGCTATATTAAAAATTGTGTAAGCGTAGCTCACTTACAGCGGATTTTAAAGAAAACTGGGCTTTGCTCGGAGCAGCGTTTCCAAAACAGAAAGACCCTTTTTCTTGGGACTCCGGGAGCCTCGGGGCTTCCTTAGGGTGCTAGGGGTTTTATCTTGGGTTTAGGAGTGGTTTGGAGCCTTAGAGAGAGAAAGATTTTATAGATAGAGTGAAGAAACGTGTGGAAAATCCGGAGAACCTTGCCCCCTTTTATAGCATGCGAGGCCCCAAACTATGTTGGGCGTAATCCTTGGCTACGCGGCGCGTATCTTCAGATAAAAATGCCAGCCGAAGCCAGCTGTCTCGCACCATCGGATGGATCAGACCAGAGCTACGTGGGGCGTAACTTCTTTGTACGCGGGGCGTATACGTGGGCAACGTGGCGTAATCCGAAGCGACTCCTAAACCAACATCGGATGGCCCAGATGCTGCCACGTCATCAAGTTCTTATCAGACTTCGCAATTTCGACTACAAACTTTAAAAATTCGTATCTTTCGCATACGAGCTCCGTTTTTGACTTTCTTTATATCCACGCGAAGGCGGGAACATATTCTACAGCTTTCGTTTAGAATCCGTCGGCTAATTTTGATTTTATTTTAAAAGTTACATTATTAACAGGCCGGGACAATATTGGTCCGTTAAATTCTCATAACTTTTTCATTTGACGTCCGTTTTCACCCATATTTTTCTCGTTACACTACTCTTAACGAGATCTTCGATTCTTGTTTAGGTCGTGTCTGCTAAAAACCGCTCGATCTATTATTCGAATTTCGAGTTGTACACTACTAATCTGAAACTTCGAAAAATCATAACTTCCTCATACGAAGTCAGATTTGGGCGTTCTTTTGATGGACGCTCTCGGATTAACGTATTCTACGACTTTAGTTTAGATTGCTAAGGCTAAATCTTGCTCTATCATAAATTCACTATTTACGCTTCCCGGTATCGTGCCAGTTTTGTCGCGAAACTTCAACGGGTCATAAGTTCTTCTTTATAACTCGGATTTCGGCGTTCTTTATATCCCCATAATCCTTATTTCGACCACTACAACTTTATGTAAAGATATCAGGCTTATCTCACACTTTAATTTTGACGCTTATTTTATCTCTTGTTAATTATACATTTATAAATAACTAATAAGCACACAAATACACATAATTCACATAATACTCAAATATTTCATCTTTATTACTTCAAAATGAGTTACAATAGTTGACCTAGACTATTACATTGTCTAGAAATTCTTAGCCCTGAAACTTGGGCATTATAATTCTCTCACCCTTAGGATGATTCCGTCCCAGAATCATGCATCAACAAACACATGTGGATAGCGACTCATCATGTCATCCTCTGTGTCCCAAGTGAGATTCAGCCCATTTGGATGTTTCCATCAGACTAGCACTAAGTCAACCATCTTGTGTCGTAACTTCTTAGTCTTACGGTCAACAATTGCCTTAGGGTCTTTGATCGGCCTCTTATTCTCATCCATTCTTAACCCTGAGATTGGAATTATGTCGGGAACTTTTGCTGTGAATTTCCTCAAATAACACACATGGAAGGTGTTATGAATACCATCTAGTTGTTTGGGCAATTCTAGCTTGTAAGCTTGGTTTCCAATCTTTTGAAGAACTTTAAACGGTCCAATAAACTTTGGACTTAGCTTTCCTCATTTCCCGAATCTTATATGTCCCTTCCATGGTAAGACTTTAAGCAAAACGGAATCCCCAACTTCAAAAGTCATTGGTCGTCTTTTCTTATCAGCGTAGCTCTTTTGACGATCTTTGAGCTGCTAACATCCTTTCCCTAATCACTTTCAACATCTCAGCAGTCTCATGGACTATCTCGGGGCCCATAAACTGCTTCTCTCCAGCTTCAAGCCAACAGCACGGCGTACGACACTTCTGTCCATACAAGGATTAATAAGGTGCCATCTTGATGCTCCAGTGGAAACTGTTGTTGTACGAGAATTCTACCAGAGGTAAGTGCTTGTCCCAGTTCCCTTGGAACTCGAGGGTACATGCTCTCAGCATATCTTCCAGTTTCTGAATCGTTTTTTCACTCTGACCATCAGTCTATGGATGGTAAGCAGTACTCAAACATAACTTTGTACCCAACTCCTCTTGTAGACTCCTCCAAAACCTTGACATGAAACAACTATCACGATCTGATACAATTGTTAGAGGAACTCCGTGAAGTCTTACAAATTCCTTTACGTAAGCATTTGCGAGCTTATCCATAGACCATTTCTCGTTGGCCGCTATGAAGTGTGCACTCTTAGTGAAACGATCCACGACCACCCAAATCATGTCGTGTCCGTTTATCGTCGTGGGCAATTTAGTCACAAAATCCATGGTGATGTCTTTGCATTTACCCATGGGTGCATGTAAGGGTTCTAAACTCCCATACGGTTTCTGATGTTGTGCCTTAACTCCCGCACATGTCACACGCTCGACCACATACTTCGCAACATCGAGCGTCATCGTCGGCCACCAGTAGTAGGGTTTTAGGCCCCTATACATTTTAGTGCTATCGGGATGAATCGAGTGCATGGTCTTGCGTGCTTCTTCTGTCATAAGATCTCTTATTCCTCCCGTCTTA
Source organism: Lactuca sativa (assembly GCF_002870075.4). Taxonomy (NCBI): domain Eukaryota; kingdom Viridiplantae; phylum Streptophyta; class Magnoliopsida; order Asterales; family Asteraceae; genus Lactuca; species Lactuca sativa. The sequence continues at coordinate 798,905 of NC_056627.2, read as the reverse complement.
GGTACCCAAATCTGATCTTGGAATACATTCAGTCCTCGACTGTTTGTACCGAACACTAACGTTTTGCCCAAACGTTCTTCCTTTTGGTCATTCATCTCTAAAGCTTCTTCTTGAGCTTTACTGATACTTTCCACAATCGTCGAGACGACTTCGATTCTCAATGCTCATGGCCGTTTTCTTTCAAGGCTGACTTTCCGACTGAGAGCATCAGCAACAACATTTGCTATACCGGGGTGCTAAGGTATCTTACCGAAGTAGTTCTTGAGTAACTCTAGGCAGCGTCGTTGTCTCATGTTCAATTCTTTCTGATTAAAGAGATACTGAAGCCTCTTATGATCAGCGAAAATCTTGCACTTCATGCCATAGAGGTAATGCCTCCATATCATTAAGGAAAATAGTACCGCTGCCAACTCTAGATTATGAGTGGGGTAGTTCTTTTCGTGCTCTTTCAATTGTCGAGAGGCATATGCTATTACCTTTTCTCTTTGGGTAAGAACACAACCCAACCCGACTCCAGATGCATTACTGTATACCACAAAGTCTTCAACTCCATCAGGTAGAGAAAGTATCGGTGCTTCACATAATTTCTTCTATCGTGTTTCTCACTCCACGTATATGTAGCTCCTTTGTGGGTCAAAGCTGTCAATGGAGAGGCTATCGAATAAAAGCGTTGGAGTTGCGTCATAAGCTCCTTCATGTTCGTCGGTGCTAATCGGTAAGGTGCTTTTGCTATTGGTGTCGTACCTGGTAACAAGTCAATTCAAAATTCCACTTGTCTATCAAGTGGTAATCCGGGAAGATCTTTGGAAAAGACTTCCAGATAATCACACACAACCGATACATTCTGCACCTCTTTCTTTTCCTTCTTAGCATCGATTACGAATGCCATGTATGATGCACATCCCTTGGACTAACATTTTCTGGCTTTCATTAGGGAGATGATTCCAGAATTCACTCTGCGTTTGTCCCGATACACCATAAATGATTCCTTTCCGGGTGGGTTTACCCTTATTGTCTTCTTTCGACATTGAATCTCAGCATCGTTGGCACTAAGCCAATCCATACCCAAAACAATGTCTAAACCATTTAACTCTATGGGTAATAGCTCCTCGTGGAATTCGTTTCCGTTTAGGTCGATGACGATGTTCCTAATACGATTACTAACGGGTACGAATTTGCCACTGGCGACATCTACAATCAGGGAATTATCAAGTTTTTCTATAGGTAATGCTAATTTCCCACCAAATTTATGTGACACAAATGAGTAGCTGGCTCCGGAATCAAATAGTATGTTTGCAGGCAAACCATTTACAAGAAAGGTACCTGAAGCGACGTCTGTTGCCTCCTTCGCAGCCTCAAGCGTCATCTGGAAGGCTCTTGCCTTCAGCTTCAGTGGAATGTTGGGTCTTCCTGGCTCCTTCTTCTTTGGACAGTCACTTGAAATGTGCCCCTCCTCGTTCCACTCATAACAGACCTTCTTAGTGAACATGCATTCGTTGGCATAGTGCCCAGGCTTTCCACATTTGAAACAAGTGACTCCTCCGTCACATTTCCCAGTGTGCTTCTTCTTGCACTTGTCACACCACTTCGGTTCTGATCCTCCTCCTCTCGATCCAGATTTCGAGAATTTACTCTTCTTTCCAGACCTCGAGGATCCATCAAATTTCATTTTCTCACCAACTTCGGCCCTCTCCAGACCCCTTTCTTTCTGCTGGGTCTCCACATTCTTAGCCGGTCGAACATCTGATTTCAGAGTGGTTTCCATCTTGAATATTGGGCCAAAGTCGGCTGGCAGTCCATTTGCGAATTTCTCAATTTTGGAGAGTTTGGTTGGCACTAGGTATGGAAACAACTTCATCTTTTCTGTGAATGCAGCAGCATAGTCATTGATGCTCATTCTTCTCTTCTTCAATTTTTGGAACTCATTGTTCAGATCAATTAGATCTATCTCTGAACAGCAATGCGCCTTCTGTTGTTCCAAGAACTCATCCCATGACATTTTCAGAGCTTCTCCTTGCGACATTGTATCCGCCAATAGCTTCAACCATTTGCGAAGACGGTCTTCTCCTTCTCGCTGCAGTCGCAGCTCTCAAACACCATCTCTATCTCGGAGATCAAATCCATAATATCAACAGGCTTTGGGCTTCCTGAGAGACTTGGTGGTTTCGCACCCAAGAAATTCTTATACATTCGCCCATCCTTGTCGTTTCTCCTTTCCGGGTCATCCCTTCGTTCACCTTGAGTCCCTAATTGACTCACTTGGCTGTCGTAGTTCCCTTCCTCAGATTGCTCGAGAGTTGGCTCGGTCACCTCAACATGTATGGTAGGTGCGTCCCTATTTTCGTGGAACACCTATTTCATTTCTTCCCTTTGTTCAGCTAGGATATCCCGTATTATGGCTTGTACTCCAGCCATGGTGAGTGGCACGGGTGCAACTTCTTCTACAACATGTATCTGAAAAATCACTGGGGGTTGATTCCTATTCCCATTTGCATTCCCAGCTCCACTGCGGGTTCTTGTCATTTTGATCTATACACCGAATAAGGTGAATTTAGATCTTTATTTAGGATAGACATTTAAATCATCCTTATCACTCCGAAACATTTATACGCTAGTTCTAATTTCGTATTCGTACGTTTAGAATCCTAAACACATCAGGTTTCCAGATCCAGTTGGCAACATACCATAGACCCGAATAAATAATAGCATATCAGGCACAAAGCATTTAGCACATAAAAGCATTTTAGGCACAATTCCTAAAATAAGCTAGTGCTCACACCTGACAATCATCGCTTAGCATTCTAAGTTTAAGTCTAGAAATCCTACAAATTCCTAGTTCGCTTAAACTAATGCTTTGATACCAACTGTGACATCCCCATTTTCACAGCCAGAAAAGACCAATTTTTTTTTATGCTTTGTTTAGAAATCAAAGTAATATTTTAAATAAAAGTGTTGCGGAATTTTTTTCCAAAACAAAACATGATAAAGATTTATCAAAAGCATTTCCAAAGAAATGTATTTCATTAAAAGACTTGGGATGTCATGTTCGTTATAGCTCAAAAGCATAAACAGTACAATATAAGCCTTAGTACATTATTTCATATCTACAAGACTATATCCATAATCACTCATCCAAAACATCACATCTATGCTCATGCGCCACTACCTGTAATACAAGAAACTGAGTGGGTTAGGCTAAGTGTAACACCCGTCAAAATTAGGTCAAAAAGAATCACATGTGATTATGCCAATCATGTAATGTGATTTTTTTAAACTAGTAATGTGATAAAATTACTATGTAATTCATGTTAAAGTATGAAATTTCATGATACAACTTAAAGTATACGATCATACGATTACAAAAATATAGAGAACATCTAAATCTGACTTCGCGTGAAGAAGTTATGATAAATTCTAATGCTATAATGCCTTATAACAAGAGGGATTTAAAATAGACTTAGAATTAGCTATTGGAGTCTAAACGAAAGTCATAGTACTCGGAATTACCTATGCGTGCACATAAAGAATGCCGAAAACGGAGTTCGTATGCAAAAGTTATGGCCTTCCGAAGATGCAGCTGTCAGAAACCCTAATTTGACTGAACTCACGACGTGAACATTAAAAATTTCACGACGTGAGGAGTCAACAGACACTAATCGGAGCCATAAAACACGCGTTAAGGCTATGGGATGATTCATGGAAGTTCACGACATGAACCTATCATGTTCACGAAGTGAATGGCCCCAGAACACCCTATAAATAGCGATCAAAGCTCATTCAATCCTTACACCTTCTCCTTTCATTCTCTCTCGTTTCCGAAGGCCGCTTTTCCTTCACGAGCTTGACTACGACGAGCCTCTGATCGTTTAGATTCTATAATCATGCTACTAAGGTGAGTTTCACGGCCCCAATTTCTAATATTTTCGGTGGGAAACGCATGCTAAATATTGAATAAAAGTTAATATTATGTTTATATGATAGGATGTTCGTATCAACATATATAGTTATATTAATTGTGATATAGTTGTTTTTCCTCATATATACCTAAAGTATATATGATATTTTTAAAACATACAACTATCGTAAACTTGTTAGCATGTTATTATACTAATGTAGACCTTGAGTTATACTCGGGAGTTCTATATATATACTATGTGTGATATAGCCTCGATGCTATACTCGAGAGTTATATATATATATATATATATATATATATATATATATATATATATATATATATATATATATATATATATATATATATATATTGATTTTTAAGCATGTTATTATTGTTGGTTTTATGTCAAGATAAAACCTAGTTTTACTTCAAGTTATAGCTGTTATACTGCCAAAATGTTATGAAATATGGAGAAATGTTTAAAAGCATAGACTAGTAACTTAGGGTTTTAGAGACGTAAATGCTTTTGTTGTTAGAACTATAGAACGTCGTCAAAGTCTACCTGAGCTACTGTATTCATCATCTAAGATTGGGGATCTCAGTGAAAGTCCTCCGACCTGTATTCGTTAATCCCGTGTGAGCGAGGAAGTCGTGTATAATTAGTATACGGGTTGACCACCCCACTTGTGACTGTTAGCTACAATCAACCAAAAGCATGTGATGAAATATCCTTTTATTTGTTATTGTTCCGGCATCGATGAAACGTGCAGAAACTACCGCATGGTATGATCCTTGTGCTACCGCAAGGTGTGATCCTTGTACTACCGCAAGGTGTGATCCTTGTACTACCGCAATGTGTAATCCTTGTACTTCCGCAATGTGTGATCCTTGTAATAAAAATAGGAGGTATATGACTAAGTCATATAGTCGCAGCTACAGACTCACGGTAGCGCAACTTTAGAAGCATTATACTTTGTCGATATACAAGTATGAATGTTAATTATAAGTTTCCCAAAGACTTATACTCTAAGTATAAGAATCTAGTAGGTATATTACTTGTATATTAAGTCGACCACTATACCTATCCTACATACTCATATAGAATTGAAATAGATTTATACGTATCGGTTTTACTCGTATAGAATTGAAATAAGATTTATACGTAGCAAATTTATGTTGGAGGGTCAAAATGATACTTTCAAAACTATACTTTTGAACTTGGAAAATGTATTATTTTATGCAGTCAAAACCTGTGAACTCACCAAATTTATGTTGACGTATTTTAAATTGCATGTGTTTTCAGGAAGTTGATAACTATGATACAAGAAATCATGTTACACTGCCTGGTGTTTTCGTCGACGGCCGGGGTGTGACAGATTGGTATCAGAGCTATTAACTATAGTGAATTAGTACTTTCTTAGGAAAGCACGACTATAGTTTAGGGCTTACTCTGTTAGGTTTAGGTATATCCCTTAACCTACATATAGAAAGTATTATTAAATTATACTACTGAAGGACTACTTACAGGAGCGGTGATAAGGATAGACATGTCGATTTGGGTTGCTGGATTTCAGAACGGCTATATGCTAAAATGATCCTGCCCACCGACTGTCCTGACTGGCCGGTGCCTTATCAGCTAGACCTGAAGTAACAAACTATAATTAATAATACATGTGAATACAACAAACATAAAGATATAGATTTATGTATGAACTCAGTCCCGCGATGAGAGCACATGTATATAACTCAAAAATATGGAAAACCCAAACCCTCGATAAGAATTCAACGCAAGGTTTTAGGTCGAAATACTTAGTCGAGTTTTATTGTACATGGTACGAACCATAACAAAACGTAGACTGATCACCTATGTTTAATTTTGGTCAGACCAATGCACAACTAAACATGGATACGGTGGTTGATAGACTAAAACACCCGAAGATTCTAGAAGATTAAAGATAGTTCTTAGATCAGGATACCATCCACTCGGAGTACAAGAAGACGATTTTCTGAAGACAACATTTAGGACTCGGTATGGTCAATCTAAGTTCGTAGTTAAGTCTTTGGGTTGACCAACGCTCCAACAATGTTTATGGATCTCATGAATAGTGTTTCCAAAACTGTACTTGGATAAATACGTGATAGTGTTTATCGATGATATATTGATATATTCACGAGCCAAAGAAGAACACGGTCAACACTTGCAAATAATATTGGAACTACTAAGAAAATTTGTACGCCAAATGTGAATTTTGGATTAGAGAAGTACAATTTTTTAGCCATGTAGTTAGCAACAAAGGGATTCATGTCCAATCCTCCAAGATTCAAGCAATTAAGAATTGAAAGCACCAAAGACGCCAATAGAAGTGCATCAACTCTTAGGACTTTTTGGCTATTACTGTAAATTCATAGATAATTTCTCCAAAATAGCCAAGCCACTTACAACACTAACCCAAAGGGATATGAAGTTCAACTGGGAAGATAAACAAGAAGCAGCTTTTCAAAAACCAAATCAAATGTTGTGTAGTGCACAATCCTATCCCTCCCAGATGGGAAAGAAGATTTAGTCGTATACTGCGACACATCAAATCAAGGATTGGGATGTGTGTTGATGCAAAGAGGAAAAGTTATCGCCTACGCATCACGACAACATAAGGTGCATGAGAATAATTACACTACCCATAACCTTGAATTGGTAGCTATAGTTTTTGCACTAAGAAGTTGGAGACACACAATTGGCCAGAAAACATATAGGTGATACCTTATGTACTGAGCTAGAAATAATCCACAAGATAAACCCAAAAGATCGTGCAAATTAAGGATCGATTAAAGGTTGCACATGATCGTCAAAAGAGCTATGCGGATGAAAGACGTAAGCCTTTAGAATTCCAAGTTTTAGATAAAGTAATGTTGAAAGTCTCTCCTTGGAAAGCTGTAAATCGATTCAGTAAACGAAGCAAACTAAACCCACGGTATATAGGACCTTTTTCTATCAAGAATTGGTTCTGTCGCATACCAACTCAAGTTACCTCAAGAGCTAAGCAATATACACGATGTTTTTCACGTGTTAAATCTCAAAATATGTCTATCGGATAACACTCGTGTTGTACCTCTCGACGAGATACAAGTCAATACCAAACTCAACTTTGTATAAGAACCTGTCGAAATTATGGATCGATAAACCAAACGATTAAAACAAAGTCGTATTCCCATAGTGAAAGTTCGATGGAACTCTTTACGAGGAACTGCATATACTTGGGAATGTAAATATTAGATGAAACAAAAATACCCCCAACTATCTAACAAAACCCCATCCACAAAATAAATTTCGGGACAAAATTATTCTAACGGGGGGAGAATGTAACACCCGTCAAAATTAGGTCAAAAACAATCACATGTGATAATGCCAATCGTCTAATCTGATTTTGTTAAATCTAGTGATGTGATAAACTTACTGTGTAATTCATGTTAAAGTATGAACTTTCATGATACAACCCAAAGTATACGTTCATACGATTACAAAAATATAGAGAACATGTAAATCTGACTTCGCGTGAAGAAGTTATGATAAATTCTAACGCTATAATGCCTTATAGCAAGAGGGATTTAAAATAGAATTAGAATTAGCTTTTAGATTCTAAAAGAAAGTCGTAGTACTCGGATATACCTACGCGTGCATATAAAGAACGCCGAAAACAGAGTTCGTATGCAAAAGTTATGGCCTTCCGAAGATGCAGCTGTCAGAAACCCTAATTTGACTGAACTCACGACGTGAACATCACAAATTCACGATGTGAGGAGTCAACAAACACTAATCGGAGCTAGAAAACACGCGTTAAGGCTATGGGATGACTCATGGAAGTTCACGACGTGAACCTATCATGTTCACGTCGTGAATGGCCCCAGAACACCATATAAATAGCGGTCAAAGCTCATTCAATCCTTACACCTTCTCCTTTCATTCTCTCTCATTTCCGAAGGCCGGTTTTCCTTCCCGAGCTTGACTACGACGAGCCTCTGACCATTTAGATTCTATAATCACGCTACTAAGGTGAGTTTCACGGCCCCAATTTCTAATATTTTCAGGAGGAAACGCACGCTAAATATTGAATAAAAGTTAATATTATGTTTATATGATAGTATGTTCGTATCAACATATATAGTTATATTAACTGTGATATAGTTGTTTTTGCCTCATATATACCTAAAGTATATATATGATATTTATGAAATATACAACTATCGTAAACTTGTTAGCATATTATTATACTAATGTAGACCTTGAGTTATACTCGGGAGTTCTCTCTCTCTCTCTCTCTCTCTCTCTATATATATATATATATATATATATATATATATATATATATACTATGTGTGATATAGCCTTGATGCTATACTCGAGAGTTATATATATTGATTTCTAAGTATGTTATTCTTATTGGTTTTATGTCAAGATAAAACCTAGTTTTAGTTCAAGTTATAGCTGTTATACTACCTAAATGTTATGAAATTAGGATTAATGTTTAAAAGCATAGTCTAGTAACTTAGGGTTTTAGACACGAAAATGCTTTTGTTGTTAGAACTATAGAACGTCGTCGAATTCTACCAGAGCTATTGTATTCATCATCTAAGATTGGGGATCTTATTGAAAGTCCTCTGACCTGTATTCGTTAATCCCATGTGAGCGAGGAACTCGTGTATAATTAGTATACGGGTTGACCACCCCACTTGTGACTGTTAGCTACAGTCAACCAAAAGCGAGTGATGAAGTATCCTTTTATTTGTTATTGTGTCGGCGACGATGAAACGTGCAGAAACTACCGCAAGGTGTGATCCTTGTGCTACCGCAAGGTGTGATCCTTGTACTACCGCAAGGTGTAATCCTTGTACTACCACAAGGTGTGATCCTTGTACTACCGCAATGAGTAATCCTTGTACTACCGCAATGTGTGATCCTTGTAATAATAATAGGAGGTATATGACTAAGTCATACAGTCGCAGCTACAAACTCATGGTATCGCAACTTTAGAAGCATTATACTTTATCGATATACAAGTATGAATGTTAAGTATAAGTTTCCCAAAGACTTATACTCTAAGAATAAGAATCTAGTAGGTATATTACTTGTATATTAAGTAGACCACTATACCTATCCTACATACTCGTATAGAATTGAAATAGATTTATACGTATCGGTTTTACTGGTATATAATTAAAATGAGATTTAAACGTAGCAACTTAGTTTGTATGGAATTACAAACATTTATATTTTTAATATATAATACTTATAGGTATATACTTATTTGGTAAGTAAAATTTTATACCTAGGATATATATACTAAACGTTGGAGAGTCAAAATGATACTTTGAAAACTATACTTTTGAACATGGAAAATGTATTATTTTATGGAGTCAAAACCTGTGAACTCACCAACTTTATGTTGACGTATTTTAAATTGCATGTGTTTTCAGGAAGTTGATAACTATGATATGAGAAATGACGTTACACTACCCGGTTTTTCCGCCGACGGCCGGGGTGTGACACTAGGGAGCTTGGTGAGCACATAGGGTTTTTAGCCCACATTAAATAAGTTTATTAATTTCATCAATCAACAATAACCCGATTACCCGTTCCTGTTTTCCTCACTTTACATCCTAAACACCTATCATAAGGGACCTAGCCTAAGGATCATCGTCGAGATGGACACTACTGCTAAGGGGATTCCTCATCAATAAATATCCTAAGGCCACCATGTGGGGGATTGAGTACACTGGTGAACACATCGTTCACAAACACCTACATGTTGCGAGCCTGCTAGCGTTCCACTAGACTGTGTAGAAGAGTCCATGGTCGTCGTCCATACTCCGAAAGATGACAGAATCAACAAAATCAACATCGAGGCCTCTCGTTATTTTATCACACATCACCTATTACATCTACCCATGTTTTACCCCAACATTTTCGTAGATATAAAATACATATACAGTTTAGATCATTGAAAACATGTATAAAAACGTTCATCCAGCATAGATAGCAAGTATTTAAATAATATGCACACATAGCACGTAATTCGTAACACCCAAAATCAGAAAGGTCAAGAAAGGAAAGGAAAACCCTAAGTCAAAGGGGTTAACTCGTCAAGTCCAAGGAGGAACTCGACGAGTCGGAGCGTGATCCGTGTTGCGGCTTAAGTGACCGACTCGGCGAGTCGGGGAGACTGACTCAGCGAGTCTGGTCTGGGTTGGGAAAACCCTAGTTCCGGGACTTCTACCCTATTTAAGCATCTCATTCCTCTTCTATCAGCCTTATTTGTATCCCCCGTTGTCCAGAAGTTATCCCACAAAACCCTAGTGCTCTCTTTGAGTGTGTGAGCCAATATTGAAGGATTTTGAGTGTTCTTGAAGCCTAGAAGAAGAAGAAGGAGTTAAGGGTTCAAGAGGAAGGTTGTGGATCCAGAAGATTCACCTCTTTTGCTGCTCATTTTGGTAACCAAGTTTCCTCCTTGTCTTGTTATTGTTAGATCTCTTCATGTCCCTCTTTATGAGATTTTGGACCAAGCCCTAGCCCTAGAGTGTTTTAAGCCCATATCTCTTTGGTTTCACGTAAAGTTTGTAACTTTACGTGAGGAATAGGCTTGGGAAGAGTGGATGTACACTTTGGAGTCCCTGCATGGCTCGAAAAGCCACGGTATGGATTAAGAACTGAAGCGACTCGACGAGTCCTTCGACTGGACTCGGCGAGTAGTATGAAGATGGGGATGAACTCGACGAGTTGGATGAACAACTCGGCGAGTCATGTCGCAAAACCCCAAACCCTTCAAGTTAAAACTCGGATCAGTGAGTTGAGTGGGGACTCAGTGTGTTGGACAGTGTTGGACTTGCAAGTCGGTAGACTCGTCGAGTCAGGGGTTGACTCGGCGAGTCGAGTCGCGAATGAAAGGAATCTGATCGTATGAACTCGGCGAGTCAGTAGGCAGACTCGGCGAGTAGGGTTGACCTGGAAGGTTGACTTTGACTAGGACTTTGACTTTGACCAGAGTTGACTTAGTTTGGCTTCTAGGGTTCAGTTTGGAACTAATTATATGTTGATATTAGTAGCTTGTGGAGCTAGTGGAGCAGCGGCTCAGAGAGTTGTCGGTTAGCAGCCAAAGGATCATCCGCAAAGTTCAGCAGTGCGAGGTGAGTCTCCTCACTGTTTGTATGGGTCTAAGGCACCAATTCCGGCCCATTTAGTTTATGTATGCTAAGAAGACCCAGGGATTAGCCCTATGCATTATACATGAAAGACCAGGAGGCGGCTCCTGGCACACTGTATGTTATTATGTATGATAGGAAGACCTGGGGGTTAGCCCTAGGCATTATGCATGAAAGACCATGAGGCGGCTCCTGGCACACAGTATGTTATTATGTATGATAAGAAGACTCGGAGGTTAGCCCTAGGCAATATGTATGAAAGAACAGGAGGGGGCTCCTGGTGCACTGTATGCCATTGTGTATGAAAGACTAGGAGGTGGCTCCTGGCACACTATATGCGGAGTAGACTAGTAGAGTAGTATTTATAGTTGTGTTTGTGATACTTGCATGAAAGTCCAGGGGGTGGCCCTTGGCACCTGTCTGTAAGACCCAGGGAGTGGCCCCAGGCTTGACCAGGAAGACCATGTGCGGTCCGTGGCATAACCATAAGATTATGTTTGGCACATAGCACCTTAGTAAGACTATGTTTCGCACATAGCACCTTAGCAAGACTATGTTTGGCACATAGCACCTTACTTGATTATGGATATATTGGTTATGTGTGGCTCTTGGCTATGTATGGCATGTATGGATCAGTTGGGTAGTATGGTATGTAGTATCTGGGGAACTCACTAAGCTTCGTGCTTATGGCTTTCAGTTTTGGTTTTAGGTATTTTGTTTTCAAGGAAATGAGTCGGCTCGATCGCAGCGCATCACACTATGTTTTCCGCACACGAGATCTTTGGAATTACACTCTGATATGGTTTTATGATAATTTTTTTTTGATTACCGACACTTTGGTTTATCACGAGATATTATAATGAACATTTTTATACTGGTGGTTTTATGTAATAACTTATTTAAAAATGAAAATTTTGGCCTGAAATTTTGGGATGTTACAAGTTGGTATCAGAGCCCTGGTTTGAGGGATTCGAACACACCTTCGGGGGTGTCTGAACTCAAATCGAGGAATTAAAGGATTTCGAAAAAGAAAAGGTTTTCTAAAAGATTAAGTAAAGAGTTTTAAGAAAGAACGAAGTGTGTGATGTGCGCGACCAGCCGACCTTAAGTAAGTTTTCCCATGATAGACATACATGTTGTGATATGTTATGATATGATACGATTATGAAAACTGCATGCTAGAGTAGGGCTAAGGATCTAGGGAGGATGCCTTATGTGCCTATTATATTTGCTTGAGCTGCATGATAGTGTTCATTAGGCAGTAGTAGGATAGCCTGTTTAGGTTATGCATGAGTTTATGAGCTTATGTCGCATGCTAGTATAGATTCTTGATATGAGATTATGATTGTTGAGTATGTTATGTTTAGATTTTTCCCTTGTCCAAATGCTGCTTGCTTTGTGCATTGTGGGATTCTGAGTGATGGGAGTTAGCCATTAGGTGAATACGTCACGTCACATGTGATCAGGGTTGAATAATCTCAGAGTGCTGGATTTGGCCCTATTGCGCAGCTCTCGTCCGAGTCTAACCTTTGTAGGGATGAGTCTCTTACTTGAAGGATTATCCGAGCCTTGTTGCATGTGATTGTATTCAGGTAATGGCTGATTGGCATTACAAAGAGACCTTCAGCAGCTGAGGACTGGGTTGGGTGGAGTCAGAGGTTTCCTAGGGTAAGCCTAGGATAAGAGTAGTAGAGATCAACAGTGGTAAAAGGGATCTGGTGGAGTCAAGGCTGTCCTTGAGGAAGGCACGGATATATGTGGAGGGTAGTATGGGCCCGTACTACTGAAAGCAGAGGATCCATACCCGAATTGAGGAAGGCTAAGACAAGACCGAGGAACTTGTAATAGATCTGATCCCTTTAAAGATATCAGTATCACTAATAGTTGCTTGTATGTATTATAGAATGGTGGTACTACGGCAGAGGCCGGTAGTTGGCAGTTCAGGAGAGGGATCGGGTTCAGGTTCAGGCTCCGAACCAGTGGATGAGAGGCTATGCGAGTTCATCGCATCTGAGATCACTAGAGGCATCCCTGAGTCGACTCCCATCATCTTCAGGTCGATCAAGGAAGGGATAGTTGAGCTAATGGAAGATCACCTCAGATCGTTCAGGAGTGATATGGCGTCTGGCCAGTCAAGATCCCGCACACTGTCCTTTAAGGACTTCAGGGGCAGTGGTACACCATATTTTCATGGGGTGAAGAACCCCATTGCTGCAAGGAGATGGATCGCAGACATTGAGTCTGCGTAGCTGACGAGCTTCTGCCCAGAGGGTTCGAAGGTCTGCTTTGTGGCAGGATGTTTGAGAGATAGAGCAAGAGATTCGTGGGAGTCAGTTGGTGATTCCTTGGGAGCCTTAGCCATTGAGGCTATGACCTGGCCCGACTTTGTGACCAGGTTTAAGGAAGAGTTTGCACCGGCGATGGAGCTTCAGAAGTTGGCCAGAGAGTTCCTAGAAATGGACAGAAGACAGAGTCAGTGGTGGAGATTACTGCCAAGTTTCGAGAGAGGGCCTTATTGGTGCCTCAGTATGCAGGGGATGATGAGATGCAGAGGACCCGCAATCATGACATGTTGAGAGCGGATATTTGGGAGCATGTCAGCTTCTCGGCATGCCCGACCTTGGAATCTATGATTGCCAGGGCGTGGGAAAGGGAGATTGATTTGGAGCACATTACGAAGAGGAAGTCGGATCAGATGTATACTTTGGAGGGTCCCGATAAGAGAGACAAGACTTCAGATCAACGGATAACAGACCGGCAGGGCTGGAGTCAGTGCAGCACGCGCGGGAAATGACACGAGGGAGTTTGTCATTCCAGTGGTTCAGGCTGCTACAAGTGTGGCAGTGATGATCACGTTAGCAGGGACTGCCCACAAGGGGCGAGCCCATTATGTTTTCACTGCAATCAGCTGGGCCACAAGAAGGCCGACTGCCCAACGATGAGGGGAGAAGTGGGAAGTGCGTCTGCCCCGACAACTTTGAGGTTTACGGATGGGTGAGAGGGTAGGGCCTTGCATTGGCAGATGAGAGAGATCTGGATCACAGTTGGGAATGTTGCAGGTATGTATCTATGGATTTTTGGATTTCATGTGTATTAGGGTTGTTCTTACCCCGAACTCTGGTAATAGTATGTATGAGTTGTCTCTCTGCTTGTATTCGGATTGTACTTTCAGAATTGTCTTATGCCAATTGCATACCAGGAACTATTAGTAGCTAGTGTAGGGTCATCTCTCACTTCGGGTTCGAAGTATCCAATATTATCCCGATTATGACCAAAAGCAGTTCAGGAGCGTTGCATGGAGGACGATGGGCAGGGTACGGGGAGTAGCCTTCCACCATTATCAGGGTTTGGTGGCTCTGGTCTTGGTACTTGGGATAGCTTTGGGAAGCATCAATGGAAGTGGTCTATCACTGATGGAGTTGCTCTAATCATTAGTTATTCGGACCTTAAGGGCATGAGATGGAGCCCAGGGGATTATTAGTATTGGGATGCAGGAGGTGTTCATCTAGTATTCGGTAATCGTGCGGTAATTGGAATGGGCTAGTGGAGGATCGCTAATGACATCAAGGTGATGGTAGTTATCATGCATATTGTGAAAGGGAGGAAGGAAGGGAAATCCTCAGGCTTTTCGCGTGAAGTAAAGACTTAGCTGAAGATAAGTTTTGCTCTCCTATCGGGAAGGAAGACGGCCCAGGTGGCTGTGTGAATTAAGGTAAGTGTCAACTGGAAGTTTAGAAAACTTTCCAATTGTGAGATCGCATTCTCGGGTTGCCCGATAACCGATTGCAGAAGAATTGGTTATGAGTTTCAGATTGGACATGCGTACAACTTGGTGGTACTAGATTGTGCTGATATGCTCGACTACGGGTTAGTCGTAGCATCCACTGGCAGCCAGTCGGTGTGGAAAAGTGTTGTCAGACTACTGGATGACCATAGCATTCACCAATGGTCAGATAGTAAGAGGAGTGTGGTAAGACTGCAGTGTGCCCCGTAGCATTCGTTTAGTAAGACTGCGGTGTGGCCTATAGTATTGGTATAGTAAGACTGCGGTGTGGCTCGTAGCACTAGTTTAGTAAGACTACGGTGTATTTACGTAGCACTAGCTTAGTAAGACTGGGGTGTGGCCCATAGCACTAGTATAGCAAGACTATGTGGGTGGCCGGTAGCATTCCCTAGTTGGCAGAGCGAGTATAGTGAGACTACGAGGTGGCCCATAACATTCCTCGGTTCGTATTCGCTGGTGCAAATATATCAGGTGTGTGATTCATTGGCTGGGTTTCTCAGATAGTTAAGTTCAGGGCAGGGTAACCGCTCGGATGTTAGTGGGGGAGATGGTGGGTCATTAAAGACCAGGAGTGGCGTAAGACTGCGGGTAGCCGTAGCTTTCATTGGTAGCTTGGTTCGCCGAGAGTGAGCGAGGGGCCCGTATTTCCGAGGTAGCATTGGGGAAATCGGTATTCTGGGTAATGGTAGATCAGTCGGGATTGGGGTGGCCTTGGTTCATCCGGTAGGCGGTTAAGAGTCAACAGGACTTCAGGAAGGAATGAGGGTAAGGATTCGGTGTGAAAAGTTGTGAACTGATCGGATGATGCTAAGCTGCTCATCGCGGGATCAAATGATCTCAGAGTAAAGGATTTGGCTCGGTGGCGCCGTTCTCGTCTGAGCCTTAAGCATAGTAGAGAGGGATCTGCTACCCGAAGGATTGTCTGAATTCTCACGATATGGTGGAGCCTTCAGTATTGGGTTTATTTTGTGAGTATTGGTATGATGGCCGACACTGAGAGTGGCCGGAATTGCGGTTTCAACAAAAGATCGGTCCTCGGAGGAAATTTTGAAGGTTGTTGCTTGTGGAAAATACCTTAGAAGGGTAAACCCCTTGCGAATCAAGGGTAAGTGTAACAGAAGTATCAGTATCTTTACAGGTTGGATAAAGGTGTTGTAATCAAGGGTAGTAAGGAAACGGGTTATTCTGAAGATGACATCTTCAAGTTTTGGATCAGATGGAAGGATGGTGTACCTAGCGGTTAAAAGGTGACCAAATGGTAAGGTAGTTGACCATAGCGCACTTCGAGGATGAAGTTTAGTTTAAGTGGGGGAGAGTTGTAACACCCGAAATCAGAAAGGTCAAGAAAGGAAAGGAAAACCCTAAGTCAAAGGGGTTAAATCGTCCAGTCCAAGGAGGAACCCGACGAGTCGGAGCGTGATCCATGTCGCAGCTTAAGTGACCAACTCGGCAAGTCGGGGAGACTGACTCTGTGAGTCTGGTCTGGGTTGGGAAAACCCTAGTTCCGGGACTTGTACCCTATTTAAGCATCTCATTCCTCTTCTATCAGAGTCATTTGTATCCCCCATTGTCCAGATGTTATCCCACGAAACCCTAGTACTATCTTTGAGTGTGTGATCCAATATTGAAGAATTTTGAGTGTTCTTGAAGCCTAGAAGGAGAAGAAGGAGTTGAGGGTTCAAGAGGAAGGTTGTGGATCCAGAAGAATCATCTCTTTTGCTGCTTATTTTGGTAACCAAGTTCCTCCTTGTCTTGTTATTGTTAGATCTCTTCATGTCCCTCTTTATGAGATTTTGGACCAAGTATGATGCATTTCGGGATTTGGACATCCTCAAGATGGATCCCTTCAGCTGTAGGTGTGTCTTGGCCTAGAGACCCATAAAGTATCATTTTTTGGTGTATTGGTAAAGCAACTTTTCCCCAAGCCCTAGCCCTAGAGTGTTTTATTCCCATATCTCTTTGGTTTCACGTAAAGTTTGCAACTTTACATGAAGAGTAGGCTTGGGAAGAGTGGATCTACAGTTTGGAGCCCCAACATGGCTCGAAAATCCATTATATGGATTAAGAACTGAAGACACTCGGCGAGTCCTTCGAGTTGAATCAGCGAGTAGTATGAAGATGGGGATGAACTCGACGAGTTGCATGAACGACTCGGCGAATCTGTTGAAGATGGCCTTGGACTCGGTGAGTTTGTTCTTGGAATAGGCTTGGGAAGAGTGGATCTACAGTTTTTTCTTGGCATAGGCTTGGGAATAGGCTCGGAAATCCACTGTATGGATTAAGAACTGAAGAGACTCGGCGAGTCCTTCGAGTGGACTCGGCGAGTAGTATGAAGATGGGGACGAACTCGACGAGTTGCATGAACAACTCGGCGAATCAGTTGAAGATGGCCTTGGACTCGGCGAGTTTGTTCTTGGACTCGACGAGTCAGGTCGTGAACCCCAAACCCATCGAGTTAAGACTCGGATCTGTGAGTTGAGTGGGGACTCAGTGAGTTGGACAATGCTGGACTCGCAAATCGGTAGATTCGACGAGTCAGGGGCTGACTTGCCGAGTCGAGTCGCGAATGAAAGGATTCTGAGCATATGAACTCAGCGAGTAGGGTTGACCTGGAAGGTTAACTCTGACCAGGACTTTGACTTTGACCAGAGTTGACTTAGTTTGGCTTCTAGGGTTCAGTTTGGAACTAATTATATGTTGATAGCTGGTGGAGCTAATGGAGCAGCGGCTAAGAGAGTTTTCGGTCAGCAGCCAGAGGATCATCAGCAAAGTTCAGCAGTGCGAGGTGAGTCTCCTCACTGTTTGTATGGGTCTAAGGCACCAATGCTGACCCATTAAGTTTATATATGCTAAGAAGACCCAGGGATTAGCCCTATGCATTATACATGAAAGACCAGGAGGCGACTCCTGGCACACTATATGTTATTATGTATGATAGGAAGACCTGGGGGTTAGCCCTAGGCATTATGCATGAAAGACCATGAGGCGGCTCCTGGCACACAGTATGTTATTATGTATGATTAGAAGACTCGGGGGTTAGCCCTAGGCAATATGTATGAAAGAACAGGAGGGGGCTCCTGGTGCACTGTTTGCCATTGTGTATGAAAGACTTGGAGGTGGCTCCTGGCACACTATATGCGGAGTAGCCTAGTAGAGTAGTATCTATAGTTGTCTTTGTGATACTTGCATGAAAGACCAGGGGGTGGCCCTTGGCACCTATCTGTAAGACCCAGGGAATGGCCCCAGGCTTGACCAGGAAGACCACGTGCGGCCCGTGGCATAACCACAAGACTATGTTTGGCACATAGCACCTTAGTAAGTCTATGTTTTTCACATATCACCTTAGCAAGACTATGTTTGACACATAGCACCTTACTTGATTATGGATATGTTGGTTATGGGTGGCTCTTGGCTATGTATGGCATGTATGGATCAGTTGGGTTATATGGTACGTAGTATATGGGGAACTCACTAAGCTTCGTGCTTATGACTTTCAATTTTGGTTTCAGGTATTTTGTTTTCAAGGAAAGGAGTTGGCTCAATCGCAGCGCATCACACTCTGTTTTCCGCACACGAGATCTTTGGGATTACACTATGATATGGTTTTATGATAATAATATGTTTTGATTACCGACACTTTGGTTTGTCACGAGATATTAAAATGAACGTATTTAAAAATGAAATTTTACACTCTGATGGTTTTATGTAATAACTTATTTAAAATTGGCCTGAAATTTTGGGATGTTACGTAATTTATATAAAATACTTCATATCTATGTGTAAGCTGAAAGTAACTATGCACTCAACTGAGAAGGTGGTGAACGACGCTTGGACAACACTTCGTTACTCTTAACACAATTTTCCTTCGACAAAACCTAGTATCATTACCACTAGGGTTTAGTCTAACGATAATCGCGACAAATTAATAGTCTGACCATTATTACTATTATATAAGCGTTAAATAACACTCAATATAACTTACAATAATAGCCTAAGTAATTATTTTAAGGACCTAATAACATTACTATAATTATTTGAAAGCTATATTAAAAATTGCATAAGTGTTGCTCACTTACAGCGGATTTTAAAGAAAACTGGGCTTTGCATTGAGTAGCGTTTCCAAAACCAAAAGACCCTTTTTCTCGGGAATTCGGGAGTCTCGGGGCTTCCTTAGGGTGTTAGGGGTTTTATCTAGGGTTTAAGAGTGGTTTGTAGCGTTAGAGAGAGAAAGACTTTATAGATAGAGCGAACAAAGGTGTAGAAAATCCGGAGACCCTCACCCCCATTTATAGCATGCGAGGCCTCGGACTACGCTGGGCGTAATCCTTGGCTACGTGGCTTGTATGTTCGGATAAGAATGCGAGCCGAAGCCAGCTGTCTCGCACCATTGGATGGATCAGACCGGAGCTACGCGGGGCGTAACTTCTTCGAAAACGGGGCATATGCGAGGGCAACGTGGCGTGATCCAAAGCGACTCCTCAACTAACATCGGATGGCCCAGATGCTGCCACGTCATCAAGTTCTTATCAGACTTCGCAATTTCGACTACAAACTTTAAAAATTCGCATCTTTCGCATACGATCTCTGTTTTTGATGTTCTTTATATCCACGCGAAGACAGGAACATACCCTACAACTTTCATTTACACCCCATCGACTAATTTTGACTTTATTTTTAAAGTTATATTATTAATAGGCCGGGACATGATTGGTCCGTTAAATTCTCATAACTTCTTCATCTGACGTCCATTTTCACCCTTCTTTTTCTCGTTATGCTACTCTTAACGAGATCTTCGATTCTCATTTAGGTCATGTCGGCTAAAGACCGTTCGATCTATTATTCGAATTTCGGGTTGTACACTACTAATCTGAAACTCCGAAAAATCATAGCTTCCTAATACGAAGTCAGATTTGGGCATTCTTTTTATGGACGCTCTTGGATTAACGTATTCTACGACTTTATTCTAGATCGATAAGGCTAAATCTTGCTCTATCGTAAATTCACTATTTACGCTTCTCGGTATCGTGTCGGTTCCTTCGCGAAACTTCAACGGGTCATCACTTCTTCCTTATAACTCAAATTTCGGCGTTCTTTATATCCCTGGAATCCTTGTTTCGACCACTAAAACTTTATGTAAAGATATCAAGCTTATCTCACACTTTAATTTTGACGCATATTTTTATCTTTTATTAATTATACATTTATAAATAAGTAATAAGCACACAAATACACATAATTCACATAATACTCAAATATTTCATCTTTATTACTTCAAAATGAGTTACAATAGTTGACCTAGACTATTACATTGTCTAGAAATGCTTAGCCCTGACACTTGGGCGTTATAATTCTCTCGCCCTTTGGATGATTCCGTCTCGGAATCATGCATCAACAAACACATGTGGATGGCGACTCATCATGTCATCCTCTGTGTCCCAAGTGAGATTTGGCCCATTTGAATGTTTCCATCGGACTAGCACCAAGTCGACCATCTTGCGTCGTAACTTCTTAGTCTTACAGTCAACAATTGCCTCAGGGTCTTTGATCAGCCTCTTATTCTCATCCATTCTTAACTCTGAGATTGGAATTATGTCGGGAACTTTTGCTGTGAATTTCCTCAAATAACACACATGGATGGTGTTATGAAAACCATCTAGTTATTCGGGCAATTCTAGCTTGTAAGCTTGGTTCCCAATCTTCTGAAGAGCTTTAAATGGTCCAACAAACTTTGGACTTAGCTTTCCTCGTTCCCGAATCTTATAAGTCCCTTCCATGGTAAGACTTTAAGCAAAACGGAATCCCCAACTTCAAAAGTCATTGGTCGTCTTTTCTTGTCAGCGTAGCTCTTTTGACGATCTTTGAGCTGCTAACATCCTTTCCCTAATCACTTTCAACATCTCAGCAGTCTCATGGACTATCTCGGGGCCCATAAACTGCTTTTCTCCAGCTTCAAGCCAACAACACGGCGTACGACACTTCTGTCCATATAGGGATTAATAAGGTGCCATCTTGATGCTCCAGTGGAAACTGTTGTTGTACGAGAATTCTACCAGAGGTAAGTGCTTGTCCCAATTCCCTTGGAACTCGAGGGTACATGCTCTCAGCATATCTTCCAGTGTCTGAATTGTTTTTTCACTCTGACCATCAGTCTACGGATGGTAAGCAGTACTCAAACATAACTTTGTACCCAACTCCTCTTGTAGACTCCTCCAAAACCTTGACGTGAAACAACTATCACGATCTGATACAATTGATAGAAGAACTCCGTGAAGTCTTACAAATTCCTTTACGTAAGCATTTGCGAGCTTATCCATGGACCACTTCTCGTTGGCCGCTATGAAGTGTGCACTCTTAGTGAAACGATCCATGACCACCCAAATCATGTCGTGTCCGTTCATCATCCTGGGAAGTTTAGTCATGAAATCCATGGTGATGTCTTCCCATTTACCCATGGGTGCAGGTAAAGGTTCTAAACTCCCATACGGTTTCTGATGTTGTGCCTTAACTCCTGCACATGTCACACACTCAGCCACATACTTCGCAACATCGAGCATCATCGTCGGCCACCAGTAGTAGAGTTTTAGGTCCTTATACATTTTAGTGCTACCGAGATGAATTAAGTACATAGTCTTGTGTGCTTCTTCCATCAGAAGGTATCTTATTCCTCCCGTCTTAGGTACCCAAATCCGATCTCGGAATACCTTCAATCCTCGACTGTTTGTACCGAAAACTAACGTTTTGCCCAAACGTTCTTCCTTTTGGTCATTCTTCTCTAAAGCTTCTTCTTGAGCTTTCCTGATACTTTCCACAATCCTCGAGACGACTTCGATTCTCAACGCTCTTAGCCTTTTTCTTTCAAGGTTGATTTTCCGACTGAGAGCATCAGCAACAACATTTTCTTTACCGGGTTGGTAAAGTATCTCACAGTCATAGTCCTTGAGTAACTCTAGCCAGCGTCGTTGCCTCATGTTCAATTCTTTCTGATTAAAGAGATACTGGAGCCTCTTATGATTAACGAAAATCTTGCACTTCATGCCATAGAGGTAATGCCTCCATATCTTTAAGGCAAATAGTATCGCTGCCAACTCTAGATCATGAGCGGGGTAGTTCTTTTCGTGCTCTTTCGATTGTCGAGAGGCATATGCTATTACCTTTTCTCTTTGGGTAAGAACACAACCCAACCCGACTCCAGATGCGTTACTGTATACCACGAAGTCTTCAACTCCATCGGGTAGAGAAAGTACCGGTGCTTCACATAACTTCTTCTATCGTGTTTCTCACTCCACGTATATGTAGCTCCTTTGTGGGTCAAAGCTATCAATGGAGAGGCTATCGAAGAAAAGCCTTGGATAAATCGTCGGTAATATCCAACTAATTCTAGAAAGCTCCGAATCTCCATGGGACTTTTTGTTGGGTTTTGAGCATTCTAACACTCCTAAGTGTACATGCAACTCTAAATACCTTGGATCTATGTTTTCTCTATTATACATGCAAATAAGAACTTCCAAGGTATTATCCTAATCTAGCATACAAAAAAAAATAACTATAGCAAGATAGAATACATACCTCTTTGGTGTAGAAAGTCTTCATGAAGCTTGAGTGCCAAGTGCCCCAAGTGTGACACCTCAAATGGTTCACACAACACCAAATACACATGGATTAACTTGAGAGAATTCTACACTTCATGAAAATCGGCTAGCCCTTTCTCATTCTCTCTAGTGGCCGATTTTTCCCAAGAATGTGATCTTTATATAGTGTTACAATTAGGGTAAACTCTTAATTGTCATGGCTTTCCATTTCCTTGGATCCATGGGTTCAAATACACCATGGAGCATCCATGAACCATCTTATGGGTTTTAGCCCAACTTGATTATCCATGGAGCATAAGCCCACTATACAAGTATGGATGATTTACACAATCAACCCGTATATTTAATTAGTCTTCTTTTGATCACTTAATTAATCCTAGATTAATTCTTGATCAATACTAATTAAATAATCTCATTATTCTTATTATTAATATACTAGAACTTATAATATATTAATAACCATAAGTGTCTTATTTCTCTCATTTAGTCTATCCAAGTGCATGATGCCATGCAACCCAAATGGACCATGCCGGGTCGGGTCAAGTCTTACCAATTATAGTTATGGACTTAGACATTAATCAAACAGTCTCCCACTTGGATAAGTCTAAAACTATTATTGCGTATGACTTCAGGAACCAACTGGCAATCGTAGCTCTCAAAAGCTTCTGTCGAACTTTGACCTTGTCGATGAACTCTGACCTTTGTCAATGACTTGTCCATTAGATAAGGGATCATATATTCCTCCATTCTAGATATCATATGGACTGAGACATGGATTATAATCATTCTCTCTGTCCATTTGTTGTTTCCCGATTTCCGATTTATGACGACTGACTAATTGAACAAATCAAATCAGTCCTGGCTCGGCCGAGCACTTCCATTTGTCATCATCAAATCATCGAGGGGCCCACAGATATCGCTTTTATCCCGAAGGTAAAAGGAACGGATAAACTTCGATTCATATGGCTTGTTCTACTACTTGTTGAATCATACACAAAGGCACGTTTTATAGCACCGAGTTACCAAATGCATTTTCGTGCAATCAATGTACTATCAACTCATAGTAACAACTCATATCTCTAGGTTTGAAGAATATAATATATTATCGTCTCATGATCACTCATGATAAAATCCATGAAGTGATTCCAATGAGCGCACGTTGAATCCAATACTCAGAACTTATGAGCACTCATGAGTGTTGTAGCCCTTTGTCCAACACCTTAGACCTCTACAAGCCAACCCATGATAGTCTTAATTCATATCTACTTCCAACATATGACCGACTGTGGATGGTTTGAATAAATTAGTCATTCCGGAAGAATAACCTAGTTTATTCTGGAAGTCAAAACATGCAAAATGAAACACAATAATAATTGAATCCAATATGGTATCAACCCTTTGAACATAAATAAAACACCTTTTATTTATCACCATATGATTACACATTATTCATTGTATACTGTTTCAGCTATCAACTTTATTCTTGAATTTAAAACAATAGTTGTCCCATGCTCCAAGCATGTACACTATGTTTTCTAAACACTAGTCATGCCATACACCAAGTATGCATACTATGTTTGTCTATGACCTTTACTTTGTGAACTAGATCAATTGAACATAACATCAATGATTCTCTTTTCACAGTCCCAAACCCTTACCACAAATGCAAGAATTCCAAATTCATGCCATTTACTGAAATCTGTTAGATTCTAAACTTATATGCATTGATCCTCTTGTAATGATTATACATAAACTCACAAAGACTTGGCAACAATCTTACAGAGTATTCCAAAGGAGATCAACTCCTTGGAAATATCCTTCTTGCATTAAGTTTCCTTAATCTTACACAGATTGAAAATTCTAACTTTGAAACATTTCCAGATTCCATTTTGACTATCACTTCTGAACAAGAGTTGCCTCCTTACAGATTATGTCAATATGGTCCTTCTAGAATTATCACTATACTTCCAACTGTCCTTGAGCAACCAATCTTTGGTAAACCTTAGATTGTTCTCGACAATTGTTTAATCCTTTTAGTCATATCCAGTTCTAAACCTTTTCCCTTCTTAATGCCCCAGGCATTTGGAAAATTTTAGAACGGATGATTATAGCACATGTAATCGATCCTATATCCGAAGCATATGGGACACGATTCATGATGTCTCACATGAAGACTAAACCAGTCTTTTGCTATAACATTTCCATTTCTATTTGCCAAGTTCTCATAATTCAGATTATGAAAAGGGATGCCGTAATCATAATCGAATTTTAGAACGCAAATAATGGACCCATATACAGAATTTCCTTATGTTGAGCCATTCCAACATGAAATTCATATATATCCTTGACTAAATGATTAAAACCTCACGATCTAAGCTTATAGATTTGAGATGAAGTATAATTTCCTCTCCCTTAATTATATCAAAACAACTTTTTTCCCAATTGAAACTTTTGTTTTCTATAATTAACATTGCTAACTTGCAATACTTATCATAATTATCATGCTCCCACTAACATGATGATTATTAGCATAACACTTATGCTCCCACTGGCTTTGACATGTACCCAGAAATTAGCTGGACTTCTAGAAATCAATACTTCATTGACTTTCTTACCAAAGTTCATATTTCTGACACTAGATTGTTTTGATAAGACTTTATCAAAATCATACACCTTCCCTTAGGTAGCACACTTGTGTGTCTAAACAGTTATGAAGAGGTATGCCGTAATCATAATGGTTAGACCTTTTTGCCACTTCTCACAAGTCCATATTAGTGTGCCGGTTAACCACACGCGTTCCACTAACGACTTTGAGAATGCAAATATCACAATTGCTAGCTTGATAAAATCTACTTAGTGAAAGTGTTTCCTCACCATCATTTTCATGAATCGGAGAGAAACCTTATGACACTTATATTTAATGGTGTATGAGTTCCTACCCATATGAATTTGTCAAAACCATAATCATAAGACAAAGATAATGACAAATCCAAAACCATATGGATTGAACTCAATCTTAACTTCTTGCCACCTGGCAGCTCAAGGGCCTGCCATTGCTTCCAAGTTGTTGTGCAACAAATTGAGAACTCTAAGAACTCATATGCAAAGCCAACTTTAACTGGAATGGGCACAGAATATGCCAACACAATAGGTTATAAACCTCAAGTCGTGTGCTAGTGAAGAACTTCAGGTTCTATTCTTGATTAGATCTTGAGACTTTCAAGACCTTTAAGACTCCCACTGTGCTCTTGACATATAAGACTTTCTTGTCAGTTATTCAAGAGATAGTGTGGATTCTAATCAAGACAAACACTTCACAAAATTGGCCTAAGTTGGTCTTTGTTTTATCCAAAACATCACAACTTACCAATTTCAAATGTACAAGAGTAAAACTTTTACTCTTACATTTGACCAGTGTTTTAAACCTTCTTTAAGACATGTCACTCAAATTACAATCTTGGAGTATGACTCTAAGACTTGTATTGGAACGAAGTATGACTCATCTTCTTGATTTATCCACTTCACCAATTCATAGCTCCTCTTCTTAGCTATCAGAATGCACTTAGAGGATGAATTGTGATTAGGTCTCTAAATCATTAAGATGATCACTAAACTGATACTAAAGTACTCTCCCATCTTTTCAGATTTGAGAAACTTTTATCCTTCTGCCATTTTGATTCTTTTTATTCGCTCTGCCATACATTGGAACCTTTTTCCAATGTCTCAGAGTTACACTTAAGATGTAAGTATAATCATATTTACTGAGCTTTAGTAAACTATGACGAATAGTCTTATCAATCTTTTGTGGTGGACTTAATCAGTGCACAAGACTATGTACTCGATCCCTTAGTCCATTACTTGACTCACAAATCCATGTGAACAAGTAATTAGTCTTAATTTTTCCAAAACTTGAAGGTTCTCATTCATCATGCTATACAACTTGCATGATTCCAAGTTTCGGTCCAATTGAAACTTGGGTGATGAGAATCTTTCCTTATTTGGTAAATCTAGACATTACCACAAATGAAAGAATCAATTTCATATTTCCACTCTTGCTATTATTGGAATCATATAAGCAACAATTTTTCCTCAAAAGCCATTGTAAGGATATTTTAAAATAAATAAAATCAAAAATTTTCGATTATTTTAAAACTTTGCGGAAAAACTAATCCTTACATTCCATATGAAAACTTGTTGTTATCTATTCCTAAGCAAAAATATCATAACTCCTAAGAAGTAGCTCAAGAATCTGATTTTTCAAGCTACGTGATAGAAATCCATCTACGCGATCAGATTCAACATATTCTTTCTTTAAGTTTCTTCACTTTTCTTTGATTCTTAAACATCACCATGTGACCCAGTCACATCATGTATCAAGAATCTCAGAATAGAAACTTAACAGAGTTAGATAGTGGACTTTACCTGAAGTAGAGTCAAACCTATTGACTTTAACATCCTTAGGTAAATTTGGCAGCTTTGTGACCAATGCCCCTTCCTTTGGCAATATAAACATATGGACCCTTTGATAATGGTACACGGGACTATCACATACTTAGCTTTTCTCTATACCATTTGGTCAACCGAGTTGACTATGGCCGATCCCTTTCCATTGGGAAGAGAATGCTTTCCGGGATTTCCTGTGTCACTATTGTCAATGTCCATCAAGTTTTAAGGAAGTTGATCTTAACAAATAGATAAGATCATTAAGGGTCCTGTCATAGTCTGTTTCATAGGTGTCCCAAAGGAACGCACTATGTGACTTAGAAAGTGATTGAACCACCGACTTTCTCAAGACTTTGACACCCAACTCTCCCGGCTTGTCAATATGTGACTACATCTCCAAGACGTGACCACACCTAGACCTTGCCTTGCCAATAGGGCCTGAGGGACCTTAAACTTTTCAAGAATTTGTGGGTTGGGGAGAATAATTGGAGGAGGAGAAAGAAGTATGATATCCATGGGACATCACCTTCATTAGGAAACCTTGTTCCAAAAGGTTTGGGAAGATCATAGGTGCCTAAACCAGACAACTTTTGGGAGATATTCAAGATAGTTGATTTAAAGTCCTTAATATGACACCCAATATGAAATATTAAGGCTAGGACCCAACAAACTATTTTATAACTTAGAAGAGGTATGCTGTAATCCAAGCTATAAAATATTTGAAGGTAGGTGAATGACGATTCACCAATTTCCACCAAGATAAACGAAAAGTATTATTAGGTTTTAATTGGTTTTTGAAACTCCTAGATCTTTGAGATTCATTGAACTGTTCAAAGGCATGTTTCAATCTCGAGTGTGCCCTTCAGGTTTTGTGACTGGGATGCCGAGGATCACAAAACAAGGTGTGAAGTAACCATGCAAATTACTTGGTACCCTTAAGTGTTTACCCCTCAATCGATGTGCTGGTAAACCACACACGCTCCATCGATACTATGATAAACATTAAGTTACCATTCGCCTACCTTGTTAAATACGCGTTAGTGTGCCGGTTAACCACACACGCTCCACTAACCGACTTAAACAAAGTGCAAAGTGTAATTTCATGGATTAGCACCTTATTCACATTTTTCCTAAGTAACTAAGATTGGGTATTATTAAGAGTTTAGTTACTTAGTATTATCATTAATACTTTTAATGAAGGGAGAATTCTAGTCCTGTCAAACCCGTTCGGCTAACGACCCTCCACCAGTCAAGCAAGCGGTGGGTGAGAGTGGACACCCATTAAGTTGCCATTTTATAGGCAACAACCTTATACCCACCTTATAGACTGACTTCGTGAATGAGGCGTACTAGCGGTAAGACTGACTTTACTCTTATACTTATATATATTATTAACTTTAATATTATAAAGTATAAGGGTTGAATTTTAACTTTTGAAATTCTAAGGGCTAACTTGGAATTAAAGTATTCATAAGGAAAACTTTTCAAATTCCAAAACTTGAGGGCAAGTTTTGAAACTATTCAAAACTAACTAATTCCATAACTTATGTGTTTAAAGTAGTTTTAATCCAAAAACTCTTCAAGTTCCATAACTTGAGGACAAGTTATGGAAGACTTTAAACTAATAAAAGAACTAACTTTTTCTTTATTTTATAACTTATGGATTTAATTATGGTTACATATTTTTCTTTTAATGAAGTGACTCTTGAACTTCCATAATTTGAGGACAAGTTATGGAGTCATAAAAAAAAATTCAATGACACAAGACTCTTCATTTTGTAACCATTGCCAACTTTTATGAATTTTATAAGTCTTTAATGTGACTTTTCATGTAACTTGAGGACAAGTTACACAAACACATTTTATACTCAACTCTTAGATTAAAATGGATTGAAAACAACTATTTCAATTAACTTTTCTATTAATCTAAGCAACTCATAAGAACAAGATAATTCAAATCAAACTTTTTCATGTAATTAGTCTAAACCTTAAACTAATACAAAACATGAATCTATTGACAATTATCTTTGAAAATGGATTAGCATGAACATTACCACATCAAAAAACAAGTTTATAAGTTCAAAAACAACTTAGGGTAATGTTCCTAGTCCATTTCTAGCCAAAAACTCGAAAATATGCTGTCTGGGGGTCCAACTCGTCGAGTGCATGAACCAACTCGGCGAGTTGGATCGATTTGATCACTTTTAAGGCATGGACTCGCCGAGTCTCCTGATGGACTCGCCGAGTCTGATGATCAGACAGCAACAAATTCGTTTTTTCAGCTTCTATTGCAGGTATAACAAGAAAACAAGCCTAGTCTCTGATACCACTGTTGGGTTTTGAGCATTCTAACACTCCTAAGTGTACATGCAACCCTAAATACCTTGGATCTATGTTTTCTCTATTATACATGCAAATAAGAACTTCCAAGGTATTATCCTAATCTAGCATACAAAACAATAACTATAGCAAGATAGAATACATACCTCTTTGGTGTAGAAAGTCTTCATGAAGCTTGAGTGCCAAGTGCCCCAAGTGTGACACCTCAAATGGTTCACACAACACCAAATACACATAGATTAACTTGAGAGAATTCTACACTTCATGAAAATCGGCTAGCCCTTTCTCACTCTCTCTAGTGACCGATTTTTCCCAAGAATGTGATCTTTATATAGTGTTACAATTAGGGTAAACTCTTAATTGTCATGGCTTTCCATTTCCTTGGATCCATGGGTTCAAATACACCATGGAGCATCCATGAACCATCTTATGGGTTTTAGCCCAACTTGATTATCCATGGAGCATAAGCCCACTATACAAGTATGGATGATTTACACAATCAACCCATATATTTAATTAGTCTTCTTTTGATCACTTAATTAATCCTAGATTAATTCTTGATCAATACTAATTAAATAATCTCATTATTCTTATTATTAATATACTAGAACTTATAATATATTAATAACCATAAGTGTCTTATTTCTCTCATTTAGTCTATCCAAGTGCATGATGCCATGCAACCCAAATGGACCATGCCGGGTCGGGTCAAGTCTTACCAATTATAGTTATGGACTTAGACATTAATCCAACACTTTTCGAACGTTCCCACTTCATCACAGCCTCGACCTTTGCGGGGTCAATGATTATCCCTTCTTGGTTAACCACGTGACCCAAGAATTGGACTTCTCGGATCCAAAAATCAAACTTGGAGAATTTAGCGTAAAGCTTCTCCTTCTTTAACACTTCCCACATTTCCCATAGATGCTTGCCATGCTCCTCTTGGCTTTTTGAGTAGATCAAAATGTCGTCAATGAACACTATCACCGATTTATCGAGGAATGGTTTACAAACCCTGTTCATCAAATCCATGAATGCTGCTGGAGCATTGGTTAGTCCAAACGGCATAACCAAGAACTTGTAGTGTCCATATCTCATTCTGAATGTAGTCATCTCAATATCCTGCTCTCTTACCTTCAGCTAATGATATCCTGACCTAAGATCGATCTTTGGGAAGTAGCTCGAACCTTGCAGCTAATCGAATAGGTCATCAATCCTCGATAATGGATACTTGTTCTTCACCGTTGCCTTATTATGCTCTCGGTAATCTATACACATTCTCAAGCTTCTGTCCTTTTTTCTTCATGAATAACACCGGATCTCCCCAGGGTGACGAACTAGGTCGGATGAAACCGTTATCCAACAGCTCCTGAAGTTGCGTCATAAGCTCCTTCATCTCCGTCGGTGATAATTGGTAAGGTGCTTTTGCTATTGGTTTCGTACCTGGTAACAAGTCAATCCGAAATTCCACTTGTCTATCAGGTGGTAATCTGGGAAGATCTTTGGGAAAGACTTCCGGATAATCACACATAACCGGTATATTCTGGACCTCTTTTTTTTCCTTCTTAGCATCGATTACGAATGCCAAGTATGATGCACATCCCTTGGACAAACATTTTATGGCTTTCATTAGGGAGATGATTCCAGAATTCACTCTGCGTTTGTCCCCATACACCATAAATGATTCCTTTCCGAGTAGGTTTACCCTTACTATCTTCTTTCGGCATTGAATCTCAGCATCGTTGGCGCTAAGCCAATCCATACCCAAAACAATGTCAAAACCGTTTAACTCTATGGGTAATAGTTCCTCGTGGAATTCGTTTCCGTTTTGGTCGATGATGATGTTCCTAATACGAATACTAACAGGTACGAATTTGCCTTTGGTAACTTCTACATTAAGGGCATTATCAAGTTTTTCTACAGGAAATGCCAATTTCCCACCAAATTTTTGCGGCACAAAGGAGTAGTTGGCACCGGAATCAAACAGTATGTCTGCAGGCAAACCATTTACAAGAAAGGTACCTGAAGCGACGTATGTTGCCTCCTTCGCAGCCTCGATCATCATCTGGAAGGCTCTTGCCTTCGGCTTCGGTGGAATGTTGGGTCTTCTTGGCTCCTTCTTCTTTGGGCAGTCCCTCGAAATGTGCCCCTCCTCGTTTCACTCATAACATACCTTCTTAGTGAACGTGCATTCATCGGCATAGTGCCTAGGCTTTCCACATTTGAAACAAGTGACTCATCCATCACATTTCCTAGAGTGCTTCTTCTTGCACTTGTCAAACCACTTCACTTCTGATCTAGATTTCGAGAATTTACTCTTCTTTCTGGACCTCAAGGATCCATCAAATTTCCTTTTCTCACCAACTTCGGCCCTCTCTAGACCCCTTTCTTTCTGCTGGGTCTCCACATTCTTAGCCGCTCGAACAACTGATTTTAGAGTGGTTGCCATCATGACTGTTGAGCCAAAGTCGGCCGGCAGTCCATTTGCGAATGCAGCAGCATAGTCGTTGGGACTAGGTATGGAAACAACTTCATCTTTTCTGTGAATGCAGCAGCATAGTCGTTGATGCTCATTCTTCCCTTCATCAATTTTAGGAACTCATTGTTCAGATCAATTAGATCTATCTCTGAACAGTAATGAGCCTTCAGTTGTTCCAAGAACTCATCCCATGACATTTTCAGAGCTTCTCCTTGCGACATTGTATCCGCCAATAGCTTCGACCAGCTCAAGATTCCAGTTTTCAATTGTCTCACAGCGAAGACGGTCTTCTACTTCTCGCTGCAGTCGCAACTCTCAAACACCATCTCCATCTCGGAGATCCAATCCATAATCTCAACAGGCTTTGGGCTTCCTGAGAGACTTGGTGGTTTCGCACCCAAGAAATTCTTATACATTCGCCCATCCTTGTCGTTTCTCCTTTCCGGGACATTCCTTCATTCACCTTGAGTCCCTACTTGACTCACTTGGCGGCTGTAGTTCCCTTCCTCAGATTGCTCAGGAATTGGCTCGGTCGGCTCAACATGTATGGTAGGTCCGTCCCTATTTTCGTGGAACATCTGTTTCATTTCTTCCCTTTGTTCAGCTAGCATAGCCCAAATTATGGCTTGTACTCCAGCCATGGTGATTGGCTCGGGTGCAACTTCCTCTACAACATATATTTGCTGAATCACTAGGGGTTGGTTCCTATTCCCATTTTCATTTCCAGCTCCACTGCGGGTTGTTGTCATTTTGATCTATACACCGAATAAGGTGAATTTAGATCTTTATTTAGGATAGACATTTAAATCATCCTTATCAATCCGAAATGTTTATATGGTAGTTCTAATTTCGTACTCGTACGTTTAGATTCCTAAACACATATGGTTTCCAGATCCGGTCGGCAACTGACCATAGAGCCAAACAAATAATAGCATATCAGGCACAAAGCATTTAGCACATAAAATCATTTTAGGCACAATTCCTAAAATAAGCTAGTGCTCACACCTCACAATCATCGCTTAGCATTCTAAGTTTTAGTCTAGAAATCCTACAAATTCCTAGTTCGCTTAAACTAATGCTTTGATACCAACTGTGACATCCCCATTTTCATGGCCATAAAAGACCGATTTTGTTTATGCTTTTTTTAGAAATCAGAGTAACATTTTAAATAAAAGTGTTGCAGAATTTTTCCCAAAACAAAAGATGATAAAGATTTATCAAAAGCATTTCCAAAGAAATGTATTTCATTAAAAGACTTGGGATGTCATGTTCGTTACCGTTCAAAAGCATAAACAATACAATATAACCTTACTACATTATTTCATATCTACAGGCCTATATCTGTAATCCCTCATCCAAAACATCACATCTATGCTCATGCGCCACTACCTGTAATACAAGAAACTGAGTGGGTCAGGCTTGGGAGCCTGGTGAGCACATAGGGTTTTCAACCCACAATAAATAAGTTTATTAATTTCATCAATCAACAATAACCCGATTACCCGTTCATGTTATCCTCACTTTACATCCCTAAACACCTATCATAAGGGACCTAGCCTAAGGATCATCATCGTGATGGACACTACTGCTAAGGGGGTTCCTGAGCAATAAATGTCCTAAGGCAACCATGTGGGGGATGGAGTACACCGGTGAACACATTGTTCACAAACACCTACAGGTTGCGAGCCTGCTAGCGTTCGACTAGACTGTCTAGAAAAGTCCATGGTCGTCATCCATACTCCGTTAGATGACAGAATCAACAACATCAACATCGAGGCCTCTCGTCATTATATCACACATCACTTATTACATCTACCCATGTTTTACCCCAACATTTTCGTAGATATAAAATACATATACAGTTTAAATCATCGAAAACATATATAAAAACATTCATCCAGCATAGATAGCAAGTATTCATATAATATGCACACATAGCACGTATTTTATATAAAATCCTTCATATTTATGTGTAAGCTGAAAGAAACTATGCGCTCACCTGAGAAGGTGCTGACTCGACGCTTGGACAACACTTCGTTACTCTTAACACAATTTTCCTTCGGCAAAACCTAGTATCATTACCACAAGGGTTTAGTCTAACGATAACCGCGGCGAATTAATAGTCTGACTATTATTACTATTATATAAGCATTAAATGACACTCAATATAACTTATATTAACAACCCAAATAATTATTTTAAGGACCTAATAACATTACTATAATTTTTTGAAAGCTATATTAAAAATTGCGTAAGCGTAGCTCACTTACAACGGATTTTAATGAAAATCGGGCTTTGCTCGGAGCAGCGTTTCCAAAACCAAAAGACCCTTTTTCTCGGGACTCCGGAAGCCTCGGGGCTTCCTTAGGGTGCTAGGGGTTTTATCTAGGGTTTAGGAGTGGTTTGGAGCCTTAGAGAGAGAAAGATTTGATAGATAGAGTGAAGAAAGGTGTGGAAAATCCGGAGACCCTCACCCCCTTTTATAGCCTGCGAGGCCTCGGACTACGCTGGGCGTAATCCTTGGCTACGCGGCGCGTATCTTCGGATAAGAATGCGAGCCGAAGCTAGCTGTCTCGTATCATCGGATGTATCAGACCGGAGCTATATGGGGCATAACTTCTTTGGACGCGGGGCGTGTGCGAGGGCAACGTGGCGTGATCCGAAGCAACTCCTAAACCAACATCGGATGGCCCAGATGCTGCCATGTCATCAAGTTCTTATTAGACATCGCATTTTCGACTACAAATTTTAAAAATTCGTATCTTTCACATATGAGCTCCGTTTTTGACGTTCTTTATATGCACGCGAAGGTGGGAACGTACTCTACAACTTTCATTTAGACTCTGTCGGCTAATTTTGAATTTATTTTAAAAGTTACATTATTAACAAGTCGGGACAGGATTGGTCCGTTAAATTCTCATAACTTCTTCATCCGACGTCCGTTTTCACCTATCTTTTTCTCATTACGCTACTCTTAACGAGATCTTCGATTCTCGTTTAGGTCATGTCGGCTAAAAACCGCTCGATCTATTATTCAAATTTGGGGTGTACACTGCTAATCCGAAACTTCGAAAAATCATAACTTCCTTATACGAAGTCAGATTTGGGTGTTCTTTTTATGGACGCTCTCGGTTTAACGTATTCTACGACTTTTTATTTAGATCGCTAAGGCAAAATCTCGCTCTATCATAAATTCACTATTTACGATTCTCGGTATCGTGTCGGTTCCGTCGCGAAACTTCAACGGGTCATAACTTCTTCGTTATAACTCAGATTTTGGCGTTCTTTATATCCCCAGAATCCTTTTCTCGACCACTAAAACTTTATGTAAAGATATCGGGCTTATCTCACACTTTATTTTTGACTCTTATTTGTATCTTTTATTAATTATACATATATAAATTAGTAATAAGCACACAAATACACATAATTCACATAATACTCAAATATTTCATCTTTATTACTTCAAAATGAGTTACAATAGTTGACCTAGACTATTACATTGTCTAAC
Source organism: Lactuca sativa (assembly GCF_002870075.4). Lineage (NCBI taxonomy): Eukaryota > Viridiplantae > Streptophyta > Magnoliopsida > Asterales > Asteraceae > Lactuca > Lactuca sativa. Next base: position 763,670 of record NC_056627.2, on the reverse strand, counting down.
AATGCTTAGCCCTGAAACTCGGGCGTTGCAGTAGTATCTGATAGGGACGTTCGATTTACATCCGGGTTTTGGAAGAAGTTCCACGAGGAATTGGGTACTCAACTACATTTTAGTATGACGTATCACCCTCAGACTAATGGCCAGAGTGAGAGGACGATCCGGACTCTGGAGGACATGCTCCGAGCATGCGTGTTGGATTTTGGAGTTAGTTGGGGCACGTACCTTCCACTGGTAGAGTTTTCATACAATAATACTTATCATGCCAGCATCGACCGAGCACCATTCGAGATGATGTATGGTCGAAGGTGCATGACCCCGGTGTGCTGGGACGAGGTATGACACCGGGTCATGGGGAGCACTGAGGTAGTGCTCAAGACTACCAGACTGATTTAGCAGGTGTGTGACTGACTACAGGTCGCGTAGAGCCGTCAGAAAAGTATGTTGACTGACGACGATGAGATCTCGAGTTTCATGTAGACCTAGAAAATGTGTCGTTTCATGTCGGGTTCGTGTCGTGTGAAGACATTAAACGGATTGAGAGTGCTTCACCCTAACCTGACCCGTTTAATTATCGTGTCGTGTCGTGTCAACCCGTTTATTTTCGTGTCGATTTCGTGTCGGGTTTTGGGTTACGGTTTAAATCTTATACATATGTTGTGTCATGCCGGGTTGAAACATTTTAAAAGTTGAAAAGTAAGAGTCATGGAGGAAAAAAATGAAAAAGTGAAATGCTATAGACTTAGGATGTGGGAGGTGGAACGGAAAAAAAAATTATACTCCTTCCGTCCCATATTTACTGTTCATTTTTTAACTTTTGAAGTTTTTATTTTTCTACTTTGACCTTAAATATTTTTATTTATGTTATAAATTAGTTGATAAAACTTATAACAATGAAAAGACATTTAAAACACAATCCATTCATATATTTTTGATTAAGTGTTATATATCAAAAACAAATATATTTAAGGTCAAATTTGAAGAATAAAGACTTCAAAAGTCAAAATTAGACAACAAATATGGGACAGAGGTAGTAGTAAGTTTAGAAAGCAAAATGGAAAGAGTAAGAGTTAGAAAGCAAATGAGATAGATAGTGAGGAGGAGTAAAATTAAGTCACTTTGAAATTTTGAATTTTACTTTTGGTTCTTGAATTTGGGCCACTACAAATGTATAATATTAAATATATATATATATATATATATATATATATATATATATATATATATATATATATATATATATATATAACGAGTCATCTTCGAGTTGAAAGTCTTGACACTAACCCTACTTGTTTAATTATTGTGTTGTGTCGTGTCAACCCGTGTACAGAAACAGGTTGAAATCTCTGACCCTAACCCGCTAACTTCGTGTCGGGTTCATGTCGTGCCAGATTTTGCCAGGTCTAGTTTCAGGTGGGGGATTTCGTATTGCTGAAAGTGTCACCTGGAAGGGGATTATCATGTTTCGGAAGAGGGGCAAGCTGGGGCCTCAGTATATAGGCCCGTTCAGGATCAAGGCCCAGGTAGTCAAGGTGGCATATCGCTTTGATCTGCCATAGGAGCTTAGCTAGATTCAAAACACCTTCCACGTGTCTCAGCTTTAGAAGTGTGTCACTGACGAGTCCGCAATCGTTTCTTTGGAAAATATTGAGGTGGATGAGAGCCTGAACTACATCGAGAGGCTGGTTGCCATCTTAGATAGGAAGACGAAGAGCCTTCGGAACAAGTAAGTGAAGCTGGTGAAAGTGCAATGACAGCACAGTAGGGGCTCCGAATGGACTTGGGAGTCGGAGGAGGAGATGCGGGAGCATTATCCTGATCTATTCGCAGCTAAGGACTTCAAGGACAAAGTCTAGTTCAAGTGGGGGAGAGTTGTAACACTCCAAATGAGGTATGGCCTTGTTGCCCTTGAAGTATTTCAATATATCACACGAGACCCTTAAGTACGCTGGGTGTACTTATGAGTATGCTTAGCGTACTTAGAAAGGAGGATCGCAGAGCGGCAACACGTACGTTGGGCGTATATACCGGATGTTCAAACCTTAAAATCCGGACTTGAGACCTATATAAACACCCTTAACTCTTATGAGCCTCACCCTTAACAACCTCCTTCACCACTAGACTCTTCTGAAAAAAACCCTAACTTCATTTGTGAGTGCATTTTAAGCTTTAAGAGTGCATTTGTGGTCCTTTTAGTGTTCATCTGAGAAGAAGAAGTTGTCAAGGAAGCTTGGAGTGTCATTTGGCTTCAAGAATTTGCATATTGTCGACCTTGAGGATCTTCTGGAGGTATAAATCTTGCACCTTTCCACTTAAATCACTAGATCTAGCTAGGGTTTTCTAGGTTTGTCCCTTTGGTTGATTTTGGACCTCCTCTTGTGAGTTAAGCAACTCCAGAGGATGGAAATGACAGATCTGAGGCCCTTTGGTCCTCTTGCAACATAAAAATGGAGTATTGGTGGGTATTTGAATCTCAGCATGGGTTAAGAACCTCAGAACGGTCTTAATGAGGGTGTTGGGAGCATACGAGGCATGTAAAGGCATAAAGATTCCAACTTTATGCCTTGGGTCGTCTTAATAAGCGTAGATCTGAATTTTTGGACGTAAAAGAATCGAGTATTAAAAATTTAATGGAATAAGTGCTTAATCTGTTAACATGCTGGGCGTAACCCAGTGTGTGCTACGTGTAAGCCGTTAAGCCTGAGAACACTGTGTGTACCAGTGTGTCGCAAATGGGCTTGAATCTGTTTTGAGCATTGAGCTGTTGGGCCTCATTTGGTTATTGGACCTTGTTTCATTTGGGAATAGTGGGCCATTTTATCCATTTGTGTCACACCCCAAAACCGAGAACGGCGGAAACGTTCTGGGGCGGAGGACGTCATGTTCAGTATCACAACAATGAAAAGTAGTAAACAAGCAACAACATCATCCATTGCATTAATAATATAATTTTAATACAAGTGTTCTGAAAAATTATGACAGACACTAAATTATAATCAAAATGAAAGATGAGTCTTGAACGAGCACCATCTTCTCTGAACCTTGCATCGGTACCTGCCTATGGTTGACCTGAGTATACAAGTTATTTTGAAAGAGAGTATCAGCTTTAAAGCTGGTGAGATCATAAGTATTTTAGTGTCTTAATTTGTATGTAAGTATTTGTATGTATAAAAATTGTAAGTGTTGAACATGTATATGAATTGTAAGTATAAAAATGTTTTGTAAAACAACTGTAAATGTTTGAAAAAACATAGAAATCCCTATGATTCCTACTTTTATATAAGGGTGTCTTCTACCAAGACCTAACTGTTCTAAATGTAGCCTTATACCAAGACCTAACTGCTCTGAATGTAGCCTTCTACCAAGACCTAACTGCTCTGAATGTAGCCTTCTACCAAGACCCGACTGTTCTGAATGTAGTCTTCTACCAAGACCCGACTGTTCTGAATGTAGTCTTCTACCAAGACTTAGCTGTTCTAGATATTCGTTTGTTGTAAAAGTGTGTAATTTCCCCAAGTGAAACTATCGTTAACAAAATATAGTTTTTACATTTAATGTTTAACTGAAAAGATCACTAAATATATGTAATGGGAAAATTAATGTAGTACTGTAGTGTAGGGTTATAAGAACTACTGCTCTACTAACTACCTTAAACCAAATTTATATTAAGGCATCATGTGATTAATTGTACCATACTATCGACTGGGTAACAACGACAAATGTAGGTCGTAAAAAGGTATGACTTTTGGCACCCGCAGACCTGTAGGTCCGACTGTAGCTAGCAGCAAGGTGTAGGATAGTCAATCCAGTATAGATCTATACGCAAACTCACGCTCTCCCTCCAAGAGACTCAGGCTACAAATCGGGCCATGACATTGAAGTCATGCTCCGATATAGTGGATCAGAATTATGTCAACGTATTCATGTATATGTAATGTACTGAAATGTTCTACGTGTGCTAGCTGTAATGTGTGTTCTCTCTCTCTCTCTAGCAAGAATAGTAATGTACTGAAATGTTGTAGCTATAATGTATGTTCTCTCTATCTAGCAAGTATTGACTCATTAATGAACTGACTCATTGTATGATATCGCGTTCTAGTAATAGTTCTAGTATCTTCCTAAACTACCCATGTGGTGGTTTACTAGTAATCTAACTAGTACGTATGGACATGGATGTATACCCTTGCTACCCAAGGGGATTGGATGAACTGGAAGGGCCTTTATGACTATATATGTACATATGATATATAACTAATATTTAAACGACCTTCGGATGGATATCTGATACTCACCAGACCACTTCCAAATCGAGGAAAAGGAAATAAAGCGTACAGCCTTCCTAAGTCCTCTAAACACTTCTTATATAACTATACAGATATAGGCATGCAATTTATAATATAAAAGCATAAAATAAGTTTTGGTAAAATCTCTAAAGACTTTAAACTACTAAGAAAGATGACTTGATGTCAGTTTGTAAAATGGTTTCAATGCAGTATGTAAGAACAAATATAAGTATAAGGAAAACATTTGATTGAAACACTATTGTAACAAAGTTTTTGACAAGAAACATTCAGTAAGTAAGATAGTTTTATAAAGAGTTTTAAACAAGTAAAAACGTTTTGGAAAGCTATTTGAAGTAATCAATTTGGTAAAACAGCTAAAAGTGTAGTAAATGCATTTGAATGCTGCTTATTAATCACATGTGATTGATATAATAATTAGCATAATTCTACTAGTATCTCCCCCATAAAACATTTAAAAATAGTTAAAACATTGATTAAGGGGTATGAACTCACATGTTGTGGGTGATACGGATGAACTGAAGAGGTAGGACTGCTAGGTGTCAAGTGAAGACTTTAGACTCACACAATGGTCCTAATTACGTATAAAGACATATGTATATAAACAATTAGTGATTATAACACTAATTAAACATCTATAAACATCCTAATGCAAGGAAAACACTTTGGTCAAGTGCTAGTAGGCTAATGGGTTGCAACAAAGGAGTGTAAGACCTCATACGGAAGTTTATGGTCTAAAGATCATGTGTGTTGGAGTTTATGGCCCAGGGGAGTAAACTCCTGGCCGTAAACTCTCCATTGGGGATCTAAATGAATCTCAAAGCTATTACAACTTAAGTGGTGAAGTGCTTCTAGGCTTAAACAAGTGTTTGGGCTTCTTTAATTTAACTAGGAACTAAAATATGCTAGTGTACAAGGCTTTAGAAGAGTTTATAGCACCATTTGGCACTATTGTTCGGAGTTCACGGCCCTGGAACTTCATGGGCCATGAACACCTTACTCTTGGTGTTCCAAGTGTGTTTGATAGTCCTAAACTCATTAGGGTACATGTCGAAATTACTCTCTTGGCTTAAGGAAGGCTTTTAGGGTGTTTTGGCATCAAAAAATGGAGTTCATGGCCCAAGAACATCCTTGTCCGTGAACTCACTTTCAACCCTTGATTCTTGATGTTTTGGATGCCTAAACTAGTTATGGGTAGTCTCAAGGTTCATTTCCAAGGTTTGGAGGGACATTGGGCATACTTTGGCCCTTATAAAAGAGTTTACTCTCCAAGTGTTCTTGGGCGGTAAACTCTCAAATCTTGGGGTTTTGATCCGATTTTGATGTTGTTATGCACAATCTAAGCTATATATTATAACTAGATAGAAGTACTCACGATTTGGGATGAAAACCAGAAGATCTGTGAGAGAGAATTTGGCTTTTCTCTAGTTGGAAATGTAACTAATGAATGAATATGCTTCAGATTTCTATATATAGTCCTGGGATTTTTGGCAGAAAATATTTTTATTCCGGAATTGAACCCTAATATCCTAGAGTTTTGGAATAACAGTGTTGCACAAAACCCTAGTGCATCCACTCTCCTGATATCTCCTTAAGTACAAATCCTACAATACTCAAACTTATACCCAAAGTCTGGAATTTCAGTGTAACTGTTTTAACTTCTATTGATTTGATATGGTTTGTACATAATGGAAATTTCGGGTTGTCACATCATCCCCCTGTTGAAGGGAATTTCGTCCCGAAATTAGAATTTAGGTAAGGAAGTAGGTATGAATGATCGATTCATGAGGAGGAAACTTCCTAATCGATTGGTTCTAGCGCTCCTAAGTGAAATCGGGTTCTCGGTTGGTATCCCAACAAACCTTCACTAATGGGCGACGACGTTGCTTCGTCCGCTTGACCTCTCGGTCGAGGATCCCTACGATTGTAATACGAAGGTGAGGATCTCATTAATCTCGACCTCGTTGAGTGGGCTTACAAGAGTCCTAACGGAAAGGTACGGTTTCACAATCGAGACACGAAGAGTAAAATGTACGTTACTAAGTTCGTGGAGTAGGTCTAGTTTGTGAGGTACAGTTACGATTCTGGTAAGAATCTCGGAGGTCCTAACTATCTTGGATTTAGCTTTCCACGCTATAGGAAGCGTATTAAGCCATTCCCAGAGGGATTTTTTCCTAAAGAACTTGGTCTCTCACTTGGAATTTCCAAGGTTTCTTTTTCTTGCTTATCTTCCCCATCAAGGGCCACCCCTTGTTGGGTAAAAGTCGTACGGGTTTCTGTGAATTGCGAGGAGTTATGGACGAACTATGAAAGTAGGTCTGTAGGACCTAGAATTTGGCGAATGTCTATCGGCGTCTCTGGTGTTGACAAATTCTCAACGGTTTTGACAAATTGAAAGGGTGCTAAAAAATTCCCACATTACTAACAGTGTGTCATAGGAACCTAACTCTTCAATTTAAAAACTTGTGCTTAGAGAACTTCGCCAAAGTTCCTCTGAAGGTACTGTTTCCAGGGGTTCCTTCTTACCACGAGGGTAGATAAGTAAGTCATTACATGGAGAAATGACGAACTGATCCAAGTAATAAAGACGTACCCTACTCATTTAACTCATGAATACTATGGGCGTATTGGTCCTATCCGAAGGGTATCACTACGGACTCAAAGTGTCCGCATCGATTTTGAAAGGTAGTCTTCGAGATATCCTTCCCTCACACTCAAACTGGTGATATTCGGATCTCAGGTCCATCCCTGAAAGTAATTCTTTCCTTGCGTTTTCTCAACCGCTTCATCTATGCGAGGCAGAGACAACGATTTCTAATGTAAAATCTCGACGGAGTCCTCGATAGCCGAGGTACATATGATGCAATCTGTCGATCTCTGGAAGAATATGACCGGGGCTCTTCGGGGTGAGAAGCCTAGTCTTTTAATTCTATTTTTGTGAATTTCGCTAAGTTGTCCGGGTTGTTCTTGTATCTCTATAGTTGTTTAGACTGAAAGGCAATCTGTTTATAGAAGTCATACTGGGTTCTAAGTTTGTTCACATGGCGATGCGATTACTCATAGTCTTGGGCAGTTCTCCATCCAGAAGTTCATATTAGAATTCATACTTGGTTTCACAATCACAAAAATCGTGTATACAAGTCGTGTAAAATTAAGATTGAAAAGGTAGTCGAATAACTGATTCCTCTTTAATCTCACCTCCCATCGAGGAAAAGAAGTTAAAGTGGAATCATCAATTCTAAACCTGTAGAACCTTGATTATATATTACCCTTATGTATACATTCTTTAGTGATAGATCAACCGTATGAATCCTTGGATTGAAGTTGACGTACTGCACGAGTGGTACTTCGAGGATTTCTTCGGAAAAGAAAATAACTAAGAGGTACTCCACGCATGAGTACTTCGGTGTTATGATATGACGGCTTCGCCGGAAAGGCGATTTCAAAGAAAGAGATGTACGTATGAAGCTAGTATGGTGTGGATCAAACTTAATCTAGCTGTATGATAATGTCGAAATCATAAGGAAACTTAAAGACATTAGATTTGAACATAAGGCGTTTACAGACAAAACACAACCGTGCAACCATCAACAGACTTACAGTACTTTAGACTACTACAAGACCATTACTACGAATAAGGTATACTACAAAAGACAAGTATACGCAGCACGAGCATCCCTATACTGACGAGATCTCGCAAAAGATAAGACTCTAGTTGCACTAGTTCTGGATAATTTATAAGTCTGTTACAACAACACTCCTAAATTACATTAACGAGGGTCCGACGTAGTTTCTCCTACAGATGTGATCCTGAGAATCTTCCCATCAGCACCCAAGTTCTTCGCTATCGGGCAATACTTCTTGAGGTGTCCAATTTTTAGGAAATTGCAACATTGCATCTCATGTCAAGCCCCATGATGATGGAAACTACACTTATCACACTTTGGGAGTTTTCCCTCGTGTGGCCTGCTCGGTACGGGGATGGCAGGTGTTTCCACTTTTTGTTGTTGCATGGCCATCCTTTGGGATTTCTCGCGTTCTTTCTGGGCTTGACGCTTTCGTTTCTTGTTCTCTGTTTTTTGCCTTTGCGAGCCTGTGACTGTTACGTTTTGACGACTTCCTGGATGGATACTACAATCGGAATCTTCAACCCCATCATTAGTATTGATTCTGCTGATAGCCTTACGGTGCGCAAGGACAACGGTTACGGCAGCCATCACGACAATTGTAACTGTGGTTTGGAAGGTAGCGGCGTCCATAGGAAAGGTAGAGGTTTCGTTGTTCGACTGATTGCTTCCGGATGACGACATGATTCTATAACACGAAAGATAAGGAATTTGTGAGCAATTTTGGCTGACCCTAGATGTACTTCGATTGCTCAATCAAAGAGTAAGAGTATGTTCTCGAAAGTTTGACCTACATCCCTATGATGCAGTCCTAGTACGGATTGGAGGTATATTCGCGAAGGTTTGACCTACATACCTATGATGCAGTCCTAGTAATAGGTAGAAGTAAGTTCGTAGAATGGTCCCAAGATGGTTTTCGTTCAAGCTGAGGTATCGATGGTTGGTGAATAACATGATCCAACCACTAAAAGAGGCGTGGAAATGTCTACGGAGTTAAATTATTATAGTCCAATGACTTGACTAAAGCATGTTTCAAATAGAATCCAATGAAAGAATGATAAGAGTACTTGAATAAAGAATGACACAGAAGTTAGCCGACTGTCAATATCTTTGATATTCATGACGTACAAGTTCGGGAAAATGACCTTGTAAAAGGGCTTACATCATATCCAGAGAAGATAGTGCTTGACAACATAAATACTTAACCAAAAGTACTTACAGTACAAGATAGTTTCATAGAAAATGCCACATCGGGCATAGACAGAAATCGATTCTTTTCTAACAAGGACAGTAAAGTAAGGCATCTACTACTGGCGGCAGTCATCCCTCTGGTGAACTCTCAGTTCAGTCAGTTGACGTTCCTCATCAAGTAGTTGTCTTTCGTACACCCTTTGGCGTACTCGGAGCTCTATGATTTCGGCTCGTGATTCAGCCAGTGCTTGAAGCAGGGTTTCATGGTTTCTCTCAGATCTCTCACGAGCATCTTCTTGAAGAATGGTGCGGCGGGTATGCATTCTCGCATCGGCGACAATTCGGTGATCTGATGTAGGGCTGTCCTTCCTTGAATCTCATTTCGGGCCACTCTGCGGACCAAGATTGGCAAGACTCTGTCTGCTGAGCCCACATTGCTCAAGTCATAAAACCTTTGGTCACCAATAAATGGCACGGGTTGGTTGTCACACCCCCAAACCTGAACGGCGGAAACGTTCGGGGGCGGATGACTTCATGTGGTAGCGTAACAATTGAATACATAGTAAAGAAAGCAATACAACCATCATATATATAATTGAAATTTTACATTTGTCAAGAGTTACATGTTCAAAACCAATTACAATATGATGTCAAAATATGAGATTAAACTGGCACCACAGCATCCCTTCATCAAAAGCATAATGATACCTGAAATTACTGATTTCCTGGGACATACAAGTAATTTTGAAAGAGTAGATCAGCATTTAAGCTGGTGAGTTTCATAAGTATTAAAATGACAATATTTGTATGAAATGAAATGTTTTGTCCTTGGTTGTGTTGTGTTTAGAAAATCCTATATTTTCTACTAGTATAAAAGTAGCCTTCTCTCAAGACCCATGTTTGTTTCTAAAATGTATGTAAGTGTAAAATAACCAATGTGTTTGAAAAACTTGTAAATCAATGCATTTTTAATACCCCATGTGAGTTTTATAACCATACTATTGACTCGGAATGCCTATACACAACGTTCTTCAGGCGTTGGAATGTTATGACGTTTGTCACCCCAAATGGTGGACTGTAGCTAACAGTCAGGGCGCGGGTTGTCAAGCCCATATAGATCTATACACAAACACCATGCTCCCCCTCCAAGGGATTCTGGTATATAATACAGGACTTGAAATGTGTACTCGAACGTACGTGAAGTTTATGTCTCACAAAACCGTGGTATAAAAACAGATTTACGTGTTAAAATGTTCGTTTGTTCTTGTATATGAAAGTGACTTCTTGAAAATCATGTTTCTAGTATGTAAAAGTTAGCAATATCCTCGTAAAACTATACCTATTATATTTTTCTAAAAGTGTGACTTGTTTGTTTAGAAAAATGCCTAGAAAAGGAATCACATTTTATAACTGTATAGATTTTTGCAGAGCCTAAGGTAGGCAAGTATACATATAATCTAAGAAAATGTTTAGTTTATACATGCATTACAACAATTTATATTTTTAAAGATAGGATTCTATAGTAATATATTTTGTATACGAGAGTTCCCTATAAATTTTATAAATCACATATGATTCTACTTAATAAAAGTGTATAAAAATCTTTATATATAACACCCGATAGTAGTCGTGTGTTTTACTTGTAATTCCCCCCCTTAGAAAGCATATAAAAGCATTTAGAATATTTAAAAAGGGTTAATTAAGGGGTATGAACTCACTTGAAAGTTTGAAGATAGCGAGATGGAAAACCGGGTAGAGTTTCGTCTCGGGAAATGGATTTTTCTCGGGATTCTCGGGAATCACGGGAGTAAAATCGACCCTCGGGACTTGAGCAAAAAGACCAGAGCTTCGGGGTAGTGCGGGCATGGAAAACGAGGCAAAACGCAAGAAAATAGAGAGAGAATGAGCAAAATTTCCGGGAACCCTCGCATTTCTATTTATAGAGGGCTGAACTGCCTCGGTACGCGGGGCGTACGCTCGTACGCAGTGTGTACTCGTACGTCATGCATGACCGAGTCCTCAACTCCCTCGTCTTCGGTGGGACAGAAAGGGAGTAGCTTCGCATAGGGGCGACGTGGACGGACCGAGACCAAGGCCCTCGCGTACGTGGGGCGTACGAGGTTACGCGACGCGTAACTCGGATGAGGACGCTGACTCCTCCTTCGGATATTACCGGATTTTGAATTAAATTTATATATAATTTATTTAATAAACTTCAAAAAATCATATCTTCTTCATACGAACTCCGTTTTCAATGGTCTTTATATCCACGCTTAGGTGAGACTACGCTCTACAACTTTTGTTTAGACTTCGTTGGCAAATTTCGAAATTATTTTTATTATTTATTTATAAAATGACGCGATTAAGGAATTTCATTTAAAATTCATAACTTCTTTATCTGACGTCGGTTTTTGCCAGACTTTTCACCGCCAAAATACCATTGTCGAGACCTTCGATTCTCGTTTAGGTCATTCCGGCCAAAAGTCGCTCGATCTCCGATTCGAGTTTTTAGCTGTCTGCTGCTAAGCCGAACTTGGAAAAATCTTAACTTCAATATACAAAGTCGGATTTGGGCATTCTTTTTACGTACGATCCCGGTTTAATGATATTAAACATAGTAGGCAGTTAAATAGAAACTTTTTGGACATTATATTATCAAAGTTAATTTCTTTAACTCAAAAGTGGTTACAATACTTGACTTATTAGGCCATTACAAAGACTTGAAATATCGGGTTGTCACATCATCCCCCCGTTAGAGGGAATTTCGTCCCGAAATGTAAAGTAGTAAAGATACTAGTGAACATGAAAGAGATGAGGGTACTTTGGTTTCATCTGATCTTCGCGTTCCCATGTGAATTCAGGTCCCCGTTTGGCGTTCCAGCGAACCTTCACGATGGGTATGCGACTTTGTTTTGTTTGTTTGACCTCTCGGTCCATGATTTCTACCGGTTCTTCCACAAAGTTAAGGCTCTCGTTGATCTCGATCTCGTCGAGTGGAATAACAAGATTCTCATCGGACATACACTTTTTCATGTTCGAGACGTGGAAGGTTGGATGTATGTTACTAAGTTCACGCGGTAGGTTAAGCTTGTAAGCCACAGGGCCGATTCTAGCAAGAATCTCGAAAGGCCCTATGTATCTTGGATTTAGCTTCCCACGCTTTCCAAAGCGTATTAAACCCTTCCACGGTGAGACCTTTAATAAAACGTGGTCTCCTACCTGGAATTCCAAAGGTTTCCTCCTTTAGTCAGCGTAGCTTTTCTGTCGGTCTCTAGAGGGTTTCAATCGTTCACGAATCTGAATGATCTTCTCTGTCGTTTCTTGTATGATTTCCGGACCGGTAAGAGTGCTTTCAGGAACTCTTCCTCTAGCTAACTGGGTATCGCCAACTTCAGTCCAGCACAGAGGGGATCTGCACTTTCGACCATAGAGGGCTTCAAACGGAGCAGCCTTTGTGCTTGTATGATAACTATTGTTGTAGGAAAATTCAACAAGGGGTAAATGGATATCCCATGCCTTTCCAAAGTCAATCACACAGGCTCTTAGCATATCTTCTAAAGTTTGTATCGTTCTCTCACTTTGCCCGTCTGTTTATGGGTGGTAGGTTGTACTCATGTCTAGCCTAGTCCCCAAGGAACTTTGTAGTGACTTCCAGAATCTTGAAGTGAATCTACTATCTCTATCAGAGATAATGGATATCGGAACACCATGCAGTCGCACTACTTCCCTTAAGTAAGTTCTTGTAAGCTTTTCCATTTTGTCAGTCTCCTTGATGGGTAGGAAATGTGCGGATTTGGTTAATCTGTCGACGATGACCCATAAGGTATCGAGTCCACTCGTCGTCTTGGGTAACTTGGTTATGAAGTCCATAGTAATCCGCTCCCATTTCCATTCTGGTATCTCCGGTTGTTGTAGTAATCCTGAAGGTTTCTGATACTCGACCTTAACCATAGCGCAAGTAAGGCATTTACTTACGAAGGTAGCAATTTCTGCATTCATGTTAGGCCACCAGTACAGTTTCTTAAGATCCAGATACATTTTATCTGAACCTGGGTGAACAGAATATCTTGAGTTGTGTGCTTCGGTCATGACTACGTTTCTGAAACCACCATGTTTCGGGGTTCAGATTCGGTCCATGAGATAGTAGGCTCCGCCACCCTTGACTTCTAGATTCTTTTGCATTCCTTGCAGGGATTCACCCGCCACATTTTCAGGTTGCAAAGCTTCCATTTGTGCCTCCTTAATTTGTGTGGATAAGTGGGAATGGATAGTCATAGTCAGAGATTTGACCCTCCGACCAGTGTATTCCTTTCGACTGAGGGCGTCAGCTACCACGTTGGCCTTGCCAGGATATAACGTATTTCGCATTCGTAGTCATTTAGTAACTCAACCCATCGTCGTTGCCGCATGTTGAGTTCCTTCTGATCGAAAATGTGTTGAAGGCTCTTGTGATCGGTGAAAATAGTACTCTTTGTTCTGTATAAGTAGTGTCTCCAGATCTTCAAAGCAAATACCACTTCTCCTAACTCAAGGTCGTGTGTCGTATAGTTCACTTCGTGTGTCTTAAGTTGTCGGGAGGCATACGCAATAACCTTCCCTCTCTGCGTAAGAACACAACCAATTCCTTGATTTGACGCATCTCAATACACTACGAAGTCTTCTATCCCTTCGGGGAGCGATAATATCGGTGCGGTGCACAAGGCCTGTTTTAGCGTCTGGAATGCCTTTTCTTGTTTCGCTTCCTAGCCAAAGGCCACGCCTTTCTGGGTTAATGTAGTAAGAGGTTTTGCAATGCTAGAGAAATTCTTTATGAATCTGCGATAGTAGCCAGCGAGACTTAGAAATTGATGAATTTCTGTAGGTGTCTTTGGTGCCGACCAGTTCTCGATGGCCTTAATTTTGGAGGGGTCCACGTGTATCCATTTCTCGCTAACAACGTGGCCGAAAAATTCGACTCTTCGAATCCAAAATTCGCAGTTAGAGAACTTCGCATAGAGTTTCTCCGTTCGCAGTGTTTTAGGACTTTTCGTAGGTGCTGACTATGCTCTTCCTCACTTCGGGAGTAGACAAGTATATCATCGATAAAGACGATGACGAACTGATCCAAGTAAGGACGACATACCCTATTCATTAGGTCCATAAATACTGCTGGTGCATTGGTTAATCTGAATGGCAGCACTCCAAATTCGTAGTGTCCATAACGAGTTCGGAAAGCTGTCTTTGGAATATCCCCCTCTAGAACTCGTAATTGGTGATATCCGGATCGTAGATCTATCTTTGAGAAGTAGTTTGCTCCTTGAAGCTGATCGAATAGGTCGTCAATACGGGGTAGAGGATAACGGTTCTTGACAGTAAGTTTGTTCAGCTCTCTGTAGTCGATTGTGACATCCCCAAAATCTCGGCCAGAAAAGACCGATTTTCATTTATGCTTTTAAATAATTTCAGAGTAATTCCTTTTGATTTGAAAGAGTTGCGGAATTTGTTCCCAAAAACAAAACATGATAAAACATTGTTTACCGAAGCATTTCATAAAAGAAATGTATTTTCATTATAATCAAAACTCGGGGTGTCATGTTCCGATACAGACCAATAAGCATAAACGAATACATTACAAGTCATATAACAAATATAAACATATGCAGACTTGTAAACAAAACAACTTGATGGTTCATCCATCTCATGCCCTTCCGCCACTACCTGTAATACAATTTAAAACTGAGTGGGTCAGGCTTGGGAGCCTGGTGAGCATATAGGGTTTTCAACCCACAATAAATATCATATTTAATTTTCACCAACCAACAATAACCCAATTACCCATTCCTGTTATTCTCACTTTAATGTACCGAAAACAACTAACATAAGGGACCTAGTCTAAGAATATTTCATCGGGGCGACAACACATGCTTCGGGGGTACCTCAGCAATATAAGTCAAATAAGGCAACCATGAGGGGGATGGAGTACAGCGAATGACCACCCAAGTTCATTAACACCTACAGGTGGCGAACCTGCTAATGTTTCCACAAGACTATCTAGAATAGCCAGTGGTCGTCATCTAAACTCCGCTAGATGACTCAATCAAACAACAACGAGGCCTCTCATCTGTTTATTACACACCAACTGTCTACCCATGTTCTACCCAACATATTAGTAGATAAAAATATACATTTGTATACATAGTTTAAAGAAAACCTGTATAGCATGCTTTAATCAACACATATATCACATAATAGATGAGGCACACACACACATAACACATATCTCATAAAGAAATAAGCAGATCTATAAGATAGAAGAGAGTGAATACACATTCACACATAACACAATCAAATATATACACATAGCACGTATTTTTGTATTAGAAGAAAATAACTACACACTCACTTGATCAGAAGATGATCCGACAACACTATGGCTTATAGAAGTAGTATTCCTCAGCAGATCTGGAAGATCTCCTCGAAAATCGAACTTCTCGCGGGCAGAGCTTCGACTCGGGAACCGCACTTCTCGGGATCTTCGGGATCTCGGGACTTGCCTCGGGGCTAGAGTATGATACTGGGACTTCGGGATGGCTTCGGGGGTTTTTGCGCAGAGCTTCGACACGAAAATGAGAGGGAATTGGCAAAAGAACCCGGAACCCTCGCATCCTAGGTATAGGAGGCTGGAAGGCTCAATTACGCGGGGCGTACAGCAGTATGCAACGCGTACTGCTTCAAGTTCGTAAGCGCATGCGTCATCCGAAGCCACTTGCTGCGATGTCGACACCCTCGGAGTACGCGGGGCGTACTCGAGTACGCGGCGCGTACCTCGGATCAGATCAATGACTCGTTTCGGATAAGGCTTCCGATTTTTGATTTAAATTTAATTACAAAATGATTAATAAACTTCGGAAATTCATAACTTCTTCATACGAACTCCGTTTTCGACGTTCTTTATATCCACGGAAAGGTGAGACCACGCTCTACGACTTTCGTTTAGACACCGTCGGATAATTTTGAATTTATTTTTTATTAATTATTTTTAATAGGCCGGGACAGAAACTTTCGTTATAAATTCATAACTTCTTCGTTTGACGTCCGTTCTCGCCTAACTTTTTATCGTTTCGATACTAACAATGAGATCTTCGATTCTCATTTAGATTGCTTCGGCTAACAACCGCTCGATCTCAAATCGAGTAAAACAGGCTGTATACCGCTAAGCCGGAACTTCGATAAATCATAACTTTCTCATACGAAGTCAGATTTGGGCGTTCTATATATATTCGGAAACCTCGTTTCAATTACTACAACATTAACCAAAGATATTAAGTTTATTTTACACTTAAATTTTGACGCTTATTTTTATTCTTAATTAATCAAACCACATAATTAAGCAATTAAGCACAAAACACATAATACTCAAATAATAAAATCTCATTATTTCAAAACGGGTTACAAAGGTTAACCTAGACTATTACATTGCTAAAAGTGGCAAGCCCGGAAACACAGGCGTTACAATTCTCCCCACGTTAGAATGATTCCGTCCCCGGAATCACACATCAACAAACAAATGCGGATAGCGACTTAACATGTCACTCTCCGTCTCCCAGGTGAGATTTGGCCCATTCGTGTGTTTCCATCGGACAAGCACTAACCCAACCATTTTGCGTCGCAACTTCTTAGTCTTTCGGTCAATAATTGCCTCTGGTTCTTCAATCAACCTTTTGTTCTCATCAATTCTCAATTCAGAAATTGGAATTATATCGGGAACTTCTCTCGTGAACTTCCTCAAATAACACACATGAAAAGTGTTGTGAATTCCATTCAGCTCTTCGGGTAATTCGAGCTTGTAACCTTGGTTCCCAACCCTCTGAAGGACTTTAAACGGTCTAATAAACCTTGGACTCAACTTTCCCCTTTTTCCAAATCTTATAAGTACCTTCCACGGCGAGACTTTAAGCAAAACCGAATCTCCAACCTCAAAAGTCATCGGTCTTCGCTTCTTGTCAGCATAGCTCTTTTGACGATCTTGAGCTGCTAACATTCTTTCCCTAATTATTTTCAACTTTTCAGCAGTTTGATGAACCATCTCCGGTCCCATAAACTGCTTTTCCCCAGCCTCAAGCCAACAAGACGGCGTACGACACTTCTGTCCATACAAAGCGTGAAAAGGTGCCATCTTAATGCTCGAGTGAAAACTATTATTATAGGAAAATTCTACCAACTGTAAATGTTCATCCTAATTACCTAGGAATTCCAAGGTACATGCTCTCAGCATATCTTCAAGTGTTTGTATTGTTCTTTCACTCTGACCATCAGTCTGCGGATGGTAAGCTGTGCTTAAACATAACTTGGTACCCATTTCCTCTTTTAGACTTTTCCAAAACCTTGAGGTGAAACGGCTATCACGATCCGATACAATTGTTAACGGAACACCGTGAAGCCTCACAATTTCCTTCACGTAAGAATTCACAAGCTTTTCCATAGACCATTTCTCCCTGGCCGCTATGAAATGCGCACTCTTAGTGAATCGATCAACGACCACCCAAATCATGTCGTGACCATTCTTTGTTCTGGGCAGTTTAGTGACAAAATCCATAGCAATGTCTTCCCACTTACCCATAGGCACAGGCAATGGTTCTAAACTCCCGTAAGGTTTCTGATGTTGTGTCTTGACTCTCGCACAAGTCACACACTCGGCCACATACTTTGCAACATCAATGTAACAGCTCAAATTTTCAAATAAATTTTTCGTAAAAAAAAACAAAATATCATTATTCGCCAAAAGGGTTTATTCCAAGTTTGTTTCAAAATATAAATAATAAATCTCCAGGATCTTCAACAGTGGCAGCGTGTACGTGTCACGCCGGCGCCTTTCCACGGTCATCACTAGTACCTGAAAAACATAAACACAACTAGTAAGCATAAATGCTTAGTGAGTTCCCCAGTATACGACTTACCCACATACGCCTTCCGGCCCGGACCTTTCGGTCCACATAACATTTGCCTTCCGGCCCGGACCTTTCGGTCCACATAACATTGCCTTCCGGCCCGGACCTTTCGGTCCACATAACATTGCCTTCCGGCCCGGACCTTTCGGTCCACATAACATTTGCCTTCCGGCCCGTAATAGTATAAAACATAACACATGTAACATAATACTCATAGCACGTAAATCATACATCATACCGTTCTTTCTATCACATAAAGTCGCGCCTTCCGTCCCGTATAAGCATACATCACATATAAGCACACATCACATATAAAGCATCTACCTCTCTAGACATAGCATGAATATAACACACACGACTTTCCGGTCTAACAGTCAAACCCTTCCGGGTGGAGTATAGTGAGAAGACTCACCTCGTAGTACGCAGGCTATAACCTCTTCGAGTTACTCGCACACAATCCGCTAGTCCGCAGGTTCCCTATAATACCACATCCTTAGTTAATGATCTTATCAAACAAGACAACTGACCCCTCTAGGATATATACAGGTCAACGGTCAATCTTGACCGGACTCGTCGAGTGCAAAGGGTAACTCGACGAGTATAGACATCCTGACACCACTCGCCGAGTCTGAAGAACGACTCGACGAGTTCCAGTAGATCTTCAAGCTACTCGCCGAGTCTGAAGAACAACTCGACGAGTCCTAGTGAATCTTCAAGCTACTCGCCGAGTCTGATCATTGGACTCGGCGAGTCCTCGCCATGCAGTCAATCCGCTGCCTCCTGTATCTCGCATGATTTCGAAGTATATAGTTATAGGGCTTCCTGGACTTTCACATATACTATTACAGGGGTTTTTAACACTTATAACAACAATATAATCTAACTAATCCCTTATTTGGGTTTCCTAAACCCTAAACTCGCATACAACGTAAAAGTTACAGATTTCGATCCGAAGATTACCTGGAAACGTGTTCCCTGCGTCTCCAAACCTCCAGTACTCGATTCCTTTGATCACCACCTTGCTCCTCCTTGTCTTACAATCTCTTCAAGCCTTCTCAACCCCTCTCTCTTGCTTCAGATGCTCACACACTCCCAGAGGATCTTCAACCGGCCAAAAGACGCGACATGACGACCATAAGATCGTTATATACGATCAGAAATGAAACGGCTAGGGTTCAGCTGAACGGCGTCGACTCGCCGAGTCCCTTATTGGACTCGTCGAGTCCAGTCGCGCGTCTGCGACCAAGACCATGGCCCTACTCGGCGAGTCGTGCACCAACTCGCCGAGTCCCCTCCTAAATGTGCCCCAAAAATAATTTAAAGAAATACCTGAAATTCCGGGCTGTTACAACTCTCCCCCACTAGAACTAGACTTCGCCCTCGAAGTCTCTCATTCTGCGAATAACTCCGGATGTTGCTCCCGCATTTCTCTTTCCGGCTCCCAAGTCATCTCCGATCCTTTCCGATGTTGCCACTGAACCAACACCAGAGGTATTTCCTTGTTCCGTAGAACCTTGATCTTCCGATCCCTGATAGCTACTGGTCTCTCGGCGTAATTCAGACTCGCATCTACCTGGATATCTTCTAACGGAACCACTGCTGCCTCATCGGCTATACACTTCCTCAGCTGTGATACGTGGAAGGTATTGTGAATCTGATTCAGCTCCGCTGGCAACTCCAACCGATAAGCTGCCCGACCTACCCTTGCAATTACCCGAAATGGACCTATGAACCGGGGCCCCAATTTGCCCCTCTTCCTGAACCGAATCACCCCTTTCCAAGGAGAAACCTTTAGGAGAACGAAGTCGCCGACCTGGAATTCGAGCTCGGACCGACGTCTGTCCGCATAACTCTTCTGTCGGCTCTGAGCGGTCAATAACCTCTGCCTCACCCGTTGGATCTGTTCAGTCGTTTGAAGTACGATCTCTGTACTGCCCATCACTCTCTGTCCCACTTCTCCCCAGCAAATGGGAGTCCGACACCTCCTACCATACAACAACTCAAAAGGTGGCATACCAATGCTCGAATGATGGCTGTTGTTGTAGGAAAACTCAGCCAGCGGCAGATGCGCATCCCAGCTACCCCCGAAGTCTAACACACACGCTCTAAGCATATCTTCCAATGTCTGGATCGTCCGCTCGCTCTGACCGTCGGTCTGGGGATGGTATGCGGTACTAAAATGCAGTTTAGTACCCAACTCCTCATGGAATTTCTTCCAGAACCTGGAAGTGAAACGTACATCGCGGTCCGAAACAATCGAGGTCGGCACTCCATGCCGAGATACTATCTCTCTCACGTACAACTCCGCCAACTTCTCTGCTGATGAACTTTCACTAATGGCAAGGAAATGTGCACTCTTTGTTAGTCTATCCACAATCACCCAAATCGCATCGACTCCCCTGGCAGTTTTCGGCAATTTGGTGATGAAATCCATCGTGATCTGATCCCACTTCCACTCAGGGATCTCCAGGGGTTGCAACTTACCGTGCGGTCTCTGGTGCTCGGCCTTAACTTTACGGCAGGTCAAACACCTCTCCACGAACCAAGCAACGTCTCTCTTCATGCAAGGCCACCAGTACTCTTTTTTCAAATCCAGATACATTTTCGTAGCACCGGGATGGATCGAGAATTTCGATCTATGTGCCTCCTCCATCAAAATAACACGCGTACCGCCCACGAATGGCACCCAGATCTGACCCTGAAATGTCAGAAGTCCCCGCCCATCCGCAACGAACTCTGAAATTAACCCGACGACCCGCTCCTGTTTCTGCATCCCAGACTTCACAACCTCGGCCTGTGCCCCACGAATAGTATCTAATACCGGAGTCACCACTGTCAATCTCAAACACACGTCCCGCAATGGAGTACCCTCCGCCCTACGACTCAATGCATCGGCTACCACATTAGCCTTGCCTGGGTGGTATAGGATCTCACAGTCATAATCCTTAACCACGTCTAACCATCTCCTCTGGCGCATGTTTAGGTTGGGTTGATCCATCAAATACTTCAAACTCTTATGGTCCGTGTATATGGTACAACGAACCCCGTACAGGTAGTGACGCCAAATTTTGAGGGCGAACACTACTGCCCCCAACTCTAAGTCATGCGTGGGATATCTCGCTTCGTGAGGCTTCAGCTGCCTCGATGCATAGGCTATCACATGGCCCCTCTGCATCAACACTGCACCCAGTCCTGAAATCGATGCGTCGCAATATACGACGAAGTCCTCCATCCCTTCCGGAAGAGCTAATACTGGTGCTTCGCACAGTCTCTGACGAAGTGTCTCGAAGGAAGTCTGTTGCTCGGGTCCCCATGAGAATGTAACACCCTTTCGGGTCAATTTGGTAAGTGGCACTGCGATCTTGGAGAAGTCCCTAATGAACCTTCGATAGTACCCTGCCAACCCAAGAAAACTCCTGATCTCCGAAGGTGACTTTGGTGCCTCCCATCTCATCACCGCTTCCACCTTGGCCGGATCGACCAATATCCCTGTATGATTTACAACGTGCCCCAGAAATTGAACCTCCCGTAACCAGAAGTCACATTTGGAGAATTTTGCATATAACTTCTCCGACCTCAGTACCTCAAGGACCTCCCTCAAATGTCCCTCATGCTGCTCCCTAGACCGCGAATACACCAGAATGTCGTCGATGAATACAATCACAGACCGATCCAGCATCGGCCTGCATACCCTGTTCATGAGATCCATGAACACTGCTGGGGCATTGGTGATCCCAAAAGGCATCACCACGAACTCTTAATGCCCATACCGCGTCCTAAAGGCTGTCTTCTGGACGTCCTCATCCCGCACCCTTACCTGATGGTACCCTGATCTCAAATCAATCTTGGAAAACCAAGATGCCCCTTGTAACTGATCGAATAGATCATCGATTCTTGGTAACGGATAGCGGTTCTTAACTGTCACCTTGTTCAGTTCCTGGTAATCGATACACATCCTGTGTGAACCATCCTTCTTCTTGACGAACAGAATCGGTGCTCCCCACGGCGAGCTTCTCGGCCGAATAAATCCCTTCCCCAACAACTCTTGAAGTTGCGAGGACAATTCTTGCATCTCTGGAGGTGCAAGACGATAAGGCACCTTCGCAATAGGCGCCGCCCCTGGAACTAGATCAATACCAAACTCCACTTGCCTCGCAGGAGGTATTCCCGGCAACTCCTCGGGAAAAACATCTGGAAACTCGCGCACCACTGGGACCTCCTTCAATGTCTTCGGTCTCTCGGAACTCTCCCGCGTATCCATCACATACGCCACAAAACCGTTACATCCCTGCTGTAGACATTGCCTCGCCCTAGCGGCCGAACAAAAAGCTGATCTCGAACGGGTACCCTCGCCGTATACCGTAAGAACTCCCCCACTAGGGTCTCGTATAGTCACCAACTGACGCTCGCAGTCGATGACAGCGCTGAATCGGCTCAACCAGTCCATGCCTACAATGACACAGACATCACCCATCGCAATAGGAATTAGGTCAATCGGAAATGCGACCCCGAAGATCTCCAGCACACATCCCCGAAAAACCTCCGTAGCACAAATCACCCTCTCAGCCGCAATGGAAACGCTCAAAGGCCGACTTAACGGCTCACGACTACTGCCGATGTGCTGACTAAAAGCTAACGATACAAACGATTTACTCGCACCCGAATCAAATAATACTAAAGCAGGCATAGAGTTCACAAGGAAAGTACCTACACATATATTAACATAAGCATAACATTTCGACCTTTAATTAAATACATGAAAGATAACATACCTGCCACAACATCGGGCGCAGCGCGGACCTCCTCCGCAGTCAGCTGAAAGGCTCTCCCGCGAGCCCTCGGGGCCTCGACCTTCACCGGTCGGGTCTCAGTAGTCCGGGTAGTAGGTGTAGCTCCCTGACGAAGTTGCGGGCACTCGGCCTTCCGATGGCCTGTCTGGTTGCAGTGAAAGCAAACCATAAACCCCTTAGGGCAATCCCTGGCAATATGTCCGTCCTTGCCACACTTGTAGCAACCACCAGTTCGACACGCCCCCTCGTGACTCTTGCCGCACTTCGCGCAAGTGCGACCCTTCGAACCTCCCATCCTCGAATCAGCGAACTTAGTCCGCTTGGCTACCGGCTGAGACTGGGCCGGCCGTCGATCCACCTGCCGAGACTCAGCCTCCTCCCTCGCTTGAGTCTCCAACTCAATCTCGCGCTTCCTGGCGTTCGCCTGAAGCTCAGTGAAAGTACGATAGGTGGAGTTTGACACAAACTCCCGAATCTCCCTCTTTAAAACACCCAAATAGCGGCTCATTCGCGACTGCTCCGTAGATACCAGCTCGGGGCAGAACATTGCCCTCTCATGAAACTTCCGTGTGATCACTGCCACGGAATCAGTACCCTGCTTAAGGGTCAAGAACTCCTGAATCAATCGCTCCCTCTCTACCGGGGGAACGTACTCATCCCTGAACATCTCTGTAAACCTCTCCCATGTCACCGCCGAAATCTCTGCCTGAGTGAAGTTCGCTGTCACGAACTTCCACCAATCCTTCGCTCCCAGACGGAGCTGGTTCAAGGCGAACCGTACCCTCAAGTGCTCCGGGCATGAGCAAGTATAGAAACACCCCTCGATGTCGGCGATCCACCTCATAGCTGCAATCGGATCCTGCGTCCCATCAAATTCAGGGGGTTTCGTGTTGCTGAATTCCCTGAATAGTAATGAATCACCCCCTTGCGGTCTGGCAGCAGCCACCGCTGCGGTAGCGGCAGCAACTGCAGCTTCAGTAAGTGCGGCGCACCGCTCCTCAAACTCCTCCATCAACGTGGTCTTAATAGACCCAAACATCTCCGGGATCTCAGCCCGGACCGCCGCAGCTACCTCTTCCTGAATAATCTGACGAATCTCCTCGTCACTCGCACCGCTCGAACTCGCCCCATTGCGTGTGATAACCATGATGTCTCTGAAATACAACATAAAATCATCAGAGACTCCACCAAGTACAATTGTACTCGATACGCGCCCTACCCAGTCTCCGATTTCCAGGGATTCTTATTTGAGTCTTCCACTGATCCGGTGCCTTCGATAGTACGGGCCCAATACTACCGACCACACCGTATCAGTATTCGTCCCAAATCTTCCTCCCCAAATCCCGAATAACGAGTACTCTACTTCTAGTATGCACTATTTACTTGCACGCTACCAAATATCTCATATAAGCAATCTCCCTAGACTAAGGCATCACAAAACAGGCAATTCTATTCCTATCATGTATACCTAGTCTTCTAGCATGCATAACAATTCATAATTCAGTGCATAACATAACATCGTAAGGTATTCTGGGGATCTTTACCGTTCGGACGCTGGCTGCTCGTACACACTGTTCCACCCTTGTTTTTACCGCCTTGCCCTTTATAAAATGTTACGTCCTTATCATTTTTAAGAAAAAGTTTTTCCTCAAATCCCCGGTCTGAGTTCAGTTGCAACCAAAAGTACCCCCGAATCCCTCAAACCAAGGATCTGATACCAATTGTAACAGCTCAAATTTTCAAATAATTTTTTCGTAAAAAAAAACAAAATATCATTATTCGCCAAAAGGGTTTATTCCAAGTTTGTTTCAAAATATAAATAATAAATCTCCAGGATCTTCAACAGTGGCAGCGTGTACGTGTCACGCCGGCGCCTTTCCACGGTCATCACTAGTACCTGAAAAACATAAACACAACTAGTAAGCATAAATGCTTAGTGAGTTCCCCAGTATACGACTTACCCACATACGCCTTCCGGCCCGGACCTTTCGGTCCACATAACATTTGCCATCCGGCCCGGACCTTTCGGTCCACATAACATTGCCTTCCGGCCCGGACCTTTCGGTCCACATAACATTGCCTTCCGGCCCGGACCTTTCGGTCCACATAACATTGCCTTCCGGCCCGGACCTTTCGGTCCACATAACATTTGCCTTCCGGCCCGTAATAGTATAAAACATAACACATGTAACATAATACTCATAGCACGTAAATCATACATCATACCGTTCTTTCTATCACATAAAGTCTCGCCTTCCGGCCCGTATAAGCATACATCACATATAAGCACACATCACATATAAAGCATCTACCTCTCTAGACATAGCATGAATATAACACACACGACTTTCCGGTCTAACAGTCAAACCCTTCCGGGTGGAGTATAGTGAGAAGACTCACCTCGTAGTACGCAGGCTATAACCTCTTCGAGTTACTCGCACACAATCCGCTAGTCCGCAGGTTCCCTATAATACCACATCCTTAGTTAATGATCTTATCAAACAAGACAACTGACCCCTCTAGGATATATACAGGTCAACGGTCAATCTTGACCGGACTCGTCGAGTGCAAAGGGTAACTCGACGAGTATAGACATCCTGACACCACTCGCCGAGTCTGAAGAACGACTCGACGAGTTCCAGTAGATCTTCAAGCTACTCGCCGAGTCTGAAGAACAACTCGACGAGTCCTAGTGAATCTTCAAGCTACTCGCCGAGTCTGATCATTGGACTCGGCGAGTCCTCGCCATGCAGTCAATCCGCTGCCTCCTGTATCTCGCATGATTTCGAAGTATATAGTTATAGGGCTTCCTGGACTTTCACATATACTATTACAGGGGTTTTTAACACTTATAACAACAATATAATCTAACTAATCCCTTATTTGGGTTTCCTAAACCCTAAACTCGCATACAACGTAAAAGTTATAGATTTCGATCCGAAGATTACCTGGAAACGTGTTCCCTGCGTCTCCAAACCTCCAGTACTCGATTCCTTTGATCACCACCTTGCTCCTCCTTGTCTTACAATCTCTTCAAGCCTTCTCAAGCCCTCTCTCTTGCTTCAGATGCTCACACACTCCCAGAGGATCTTCAACCGGCCAAAAGACGCGACATGACGGCCATAAGATCGTTATATAGGATCAGAAATGAAACGGCTAGGGTTCAGCTGAACGGCGTCGACTCGCCGAGTCCCTTATTGGACTCGTCGAGTCCAGTCGCGCGTCTGCGACCAAGACCATGGCCCTACTCGGCGAGTCGTGCACCAACTCGCCGAGTCCCCTCCTAAATGTGCCCCAAAAATAATTTAAAGAAATACCTGAAATTCCGGGCTGTTACAATCAAGCTTCATCGTCGGCTACCAGTAGTAGGGTTTCAGGTCCCTATACATTTTAGTGCTACCCGAATGAATTGAGTACATGGTTTTGTGAGCTTCTTCCATCAGAAGATCCCTAATTCCTCCTGACTTAGGTACCCAAATACGATCTTGGAATACCTTCAGTCCATGACCGTTAGTACCAAACACCAACGTTTTACCCAAACGTTCCTCCTTTCGGTCATTTTTCTCAGAAGCTTCCTCTTGAGCTTTCTTTATACTTTCCACAATAGTCGAGACAACTTCAATTCTCAACGCTCTTGGCCTCTTCCTTTCAAGATTGACTTTCCGACTGAGAGCATCAGCAACAACATTAGCTTTACCGGGGTGGTAAAGTATCTCGCAGTCGTAGTCTTTAAGTAATTCTAGCCAGTGTCGTTGCCTCATATTCAATTCTTTCTGATTAAAGAGGTATTGGAGACTCTTATGATCAGTGAAAAGTTTGCACTTCGTGCCATAGAGGTAATGCCTCCATATTTTCAGAGCGAAAACTACCGCTGCCAACTACAAATCATGAGTCGGGTAATTCTTTTCATGCTCTTTCAGCTGTCGAGACGCATATGCTATCACCTTTTCTCTTTGGGTCAAAACACAACCCAATCCAACACCAGACGCATCGCTATAAACAACGAAGTCTTCAACTCCATCGGGTAGAGAAAGTATCGGTGCCTCGCATAGCTTCTTCTTTAACTTCTCGAACGCTTCTTTATGCTTATCACTCCAAGCATAAGTAGCTCCTTTGTGGGTCAAAGCTGTCAATGGAGTAGCAATCGAAGAAAAGCCTTGGATAAACCTGCGGTAACATCCGGCTAATCCTAAAAAGCTTCGAATCTCCGTGGGACTTTTCGGTTGTTCCCACTTCGTCACAGCTTCGATCTTCGCTGGATCAACCATTATCCCTTCTTGGTTGACCACGTGACCCAAGAATTGGACCTCACGAATCCAAAAATCACATTTGGAGAACTTCACATAAAGCTTCTCCTTCTTCAAAACTTCTAACACTTCTCGCAAGTGTCTGCCATGCTCCTCCTGGCTTTTCGAGTAGATCAGAATGTCGTCTATGAACACTATCACAGATTTATCAAGGAAAGGATTAGAAACCCTATTCATCAAATCCATGAACGTTGCAGGAGCATTGGTTAGTCCAAACGACATAACCAAGAACTCGTAGTGTCCATATCTAGTTCTGAATGCAGTCTTCTCGATATCTTGCTCTTTTACTTTCAGCTGATGATATCCTGACCTAAGATCGATCTTCGAGAAATAGCTCAAACCTTGCAATTGATCAAACAGGTCATCAATCCTCGGCAACGGATATCTATTCTTTATTGTTGCCTTGTTCAGCTCTCTGTAATCGATGCACATTCTCATACTTCCATCTTTCTTCTTTACAAATAACATCGGAGCTCCCCAGGGCGATGAACTAGGTCTAATGAAACCTTTGTCCAATAACTCCTGAAGTTGCATCATCAGCTCCTTCATCTCCGTCGGTGCTAATCGATAAGGTGCTTTTGCTATTGGCGTGGTTCCTGGTAACAAGTCTATTCTGAACTCCACTTGTCTATCAGGTGGTAATCTAAGAAGATCCTCGGGGAACACTTCCGGATAATCACACACCACTGGAATGCTCTGCATCACCTTCTTTTCTTTCATAGCATCAACCACGAATGCTAAATATGATGTACATCCCTTGGTCAAACAATTTCTGGCTTTCATTAGAGAAATGATTCCAGAATTTACTCTGTATTTGTCCCCATACACCATAAACGAATCTTTTCCAGGCGGGTTTACTTTAACTATCTTCTTCTTGCACAAAATTTCGGCATCATTGGCGCTAAGCCAATCCATTCCCAACACGATGTCGAAACCATTAAGATCGATGGGCAATAATTCCTCGTGAAACTTATTCCCATTAAGGTCGATCAAGACGTTTTTCATACGATGGCTAACAGGTACAAACTTGCCACTAGCTACTTCGACTAATAAAGCATTATCTAGTCTATCAATAGGCAAAGCTAGCTTTCTACCAAACTCATGCGAAATAAAGGAGTAGTTGGCTCCAGAATCAAACAATATATGAGCAGGTAATTCGTTTACGAGAAAGGTACCTGAAGCGACATCAGCTTCATCCTTCGTAGCCTCAAGTGTCATCTGGAAGGCTCTCGCCTTCGGTTTTGGTGGAATGTTGGGCTTTGCTGCCTCCTTCTTCTTCGGACAGTCTTTCAAAATATGCCCCTCTTCATTACACCCAAAACACATCCTTTTGTTGTTCGGACATTCATTGGCAAAATGTCCAACCTTTCCACACTTGTAGCAGGTCACATCCTCGCTACACTTCCCAAAGTGCTTTTTCTTACACTTGTCACACCACTTCGCCTCGCTTCCTTTTCCTCCAAACTTTTTCGAATCAGATTTTGAAAATTTTCCTTTCTTACCGGAACCAGATGTTCCTTCAAACTTTCTTTTCTCACCAACATTAGCCTTGTCGGTGGTTCTCCCTTTGATCATGTTCCCCACAGACTTGGCAGCCCAGATAGCTGCCTCTAGAGTAAGTGCCTGACGTACTGGCACCTCGTACTCCCATGGAAGTCCCTTCGCATACCGACCCACCTTTGTCAGCTCGTCTGGGACGATATGCAAGGCAAACTCCATCTTATCGGTGAAGTTATTGGTGTACTCATCCACTGACATGCTACCCTTTGTCAATGTCAAAAACATATTCTCCAACTCCAACAGATTTTTAGCCGAGCAGAACTTGCGCTTGAACTGCACCAAGAACTCTGCCCATGACAGTTGCAGTGGCTCATTAGGGCTTAAGGTCTTCCCTAGAGTGTTCCACCAACGAACGGCTCCACCTCGGAATTGACGCACGGCATAGATAGTTTGCAACTTACCTCTGCAGCCACACGTCATGAAGGCTAGCTCCATTTCGGAGATCCAATCCATAACCCCAATCGGATCCTCCTTTCCATTGAAGGTCGATGGTTTACAAGTCAAAAAGTACTTGTACTTGCATCCCATTCCATCTTTCCTTCCATCGCGGTTATCTTGCCTAACTATCGGTGGGTTGGCTGGACCAACAGACCCACTGAAGTTTCCACCTTCTGAGTGCCCTTCATTCAGTTCAGGCTCTTCCACACGAATCGACAGTTCTTCACGATTATGTTGAAGCAACCGTCTAGTTTCATCCATCTGACGATCCAACATCGTCTGAATCATCAATTGCACACCAGCCATGGTTATTGGCTCAGGTGCTGCTGCTACGACAGGTATTGGCTCAATCACTGGTGGTTGATTCCTGTTTTTGTCAGCATTTCCAACTCCACTTCTTGTTCTCACCATTTTGATCTACACACCGAATAAGGTGAAATTAGATCCTCAATCATGATAGATATTCAAATCATCCTTATCACTCCGAAACGTTTACATGCTAGTTCTAATATCGTAGACGTACACTTAGAATCCTACACACATAAGGTTTCTAGATCTGGTCGGCAACAGACCATAGATCCGAACAAATAATATCATATATGGCAACATATAACATTTAGCACATAAAGCATTTTAGGCAACTTTCCTAAAATAAACTAGTGCTCGTGTATAAATCACAACAGACACACATCTCAAAACTTCACTTAGCATTCTAAGTTTAAGTCTAGAAATCCTACAAATTCCTAGTTCGCTTAAACTAATGCTCTGATACCAACTGTGACATCCCCAAAATCTCGGCCAGAAAAGACCGATTTTCATTTATGCTTTTAAATAATTTCAGAGTAATTCCTTTTGATTTGAAAGAGTTGCGGAATTTGTTCCCAAAAACAAAACATGATAAAACATTTTTTACCGAAGCATTTCATAAAAGAAATGTATTTTCATTATAATCAAAACTCGGGGTGTCATGTTCCGATACAGACCAATAAGCATAAACGAATACATTACAAGTCATATAACGAATATAAACATATGTAGACTTGTAAACAAAACAACTTGATGGTTCATCCATCTCATGCCCTTCCGCCACTACCTGTAATACAATTTAAAACTGAGTGGGTCAGGCTTGGGAGCCTGGTGAGCATATAGGGTTTTCAACCCACAATAAATATCATATTTAATTTTCACCAACCAACAATAACCCAATTACCCATTCCCGTTATTCTCACTTTAATGTCCCTAAAACAACTAACATAAGGGACCTAGTCTAAGAATATTTCATCGGGGCGACAACACATGCTTCGGGGGTACCTCAGCAAGATAAGTCAAATAAGGCAACCATGAGGGGGATGGAGTACAGCGAATGAACACCCAAGTTCATTAACACCTACAGGTGGCGAACCTGCTAATGTTTCCACAAGACTGTCTAGAATAGCCAGTGGTCGTCATCTAAACTCCGCTAGATGACTCAATCAAACAACAACGAGGCCTCTCATTTGTTTATTACACATCAACTGTCTACCCATGTTCTACCCAACATATTAGTAGATAAAAATATACATTTGTATACATAGTTTAAAGAAAACCTGTATAACATGCTTTAATCAACACATATATCACATAACAGATGAGGCACACACACACATAACACATATCTCATAAAGAAATAAGCAGATCTATAAGATAGAAGAGAGTGAATACACATTCACACATAACACAATCAAATATATACACATAGCATGTATTTTTGTATTATAAGAAAATAACTACACACTCACTTGATCAGAAGATGATCCGACAGCACTACGGCTTATAGAAGTAGTATTCCTCAGCAGATCTGGAAGATCTCCTCGAAAATCGAACTTCTCGCGGGCAGAGCTTCGACTCGGGAACCGCACTTCTCGGGATCTTCGGGATCTCGGGACTTGCCTCGGGGCTAGAGTATGATACCGGGACTTCGGGATAGCTTTGGGGGTTTTTGCGCAGAGCTTCGACACGAAAATGAGAGGGAATTGGCAAAAGAACCCGGAACCGTCGCATCCTATTTATAGGAGGCTGGAAGCCTCAATTACGCGGGGCGTACAGCAGTACGCAACGCGTACTGCTTCAAGTTCGTAAGCGCATGCGTCATCCGAAGCCACTTGCTGCGATGTCGACACCCTCGGAGTACGCGGGGCGTACTCGAGTACGCGGCGCGTACCTCGGATCAGATCAATGACTCGTTTCGGATAAGGCTTCCGATTTTTGATTTAAATTTAATTACAAAATGATTAATAAACTTCGGAAATTCATAACTTCTTCATACGAACTCCGTTTTCGACGTTCTTTATATCCACGGAAAGGTGAGACCACGCTCTACGACTTTCGTTTAGACTCCGTCAGCTAATTTTGACCTTATTTTTTATTAATTATTTTTAATAGGCCGGGACAGAAACTTTTGTTATAAATTCATAACTTCTTCGTTTGACGTCCGTTCTTGCCTAACTTTTTATCGTTTCGATACCAATAATGAGATCTTCGATTCTCATTTAGATTGCTTCGGCTAACAACCGCTCGATCTCAAATCGAGTAAAACAGGTTGTACGCCGCTAAGCCGGAACTTCGATAAATCATAACTTGCTCATACGAAGTCAGATTTGGGCGTTCTATATATATTCGGAAACCTCGTTTCAATTACTACAACATTAACCAAAGATATTAAGTTTATTTTAGACTTAAATTTTTGACACTTATTTTTATTCTTAATTAATCAAACCACATAATTAAGCAATTAAGCACAAAACACATAATACTCAAATAATAAAATCTCATTATTTCAAAACGGGTTACAAAGGTTAACCTAGACTATTACATTGCTAAAAGTGGCAAGCCCGGAAACACAGGCGTTACATCGATGCACATACGGAACGATCCGTCTTTCTTCTTTACAAACAGGATCGGTGCTCCCCATGGTGAGAAACTTGGTCTTATGAATCCTTTTTGAAGGATTTCATTAAGTTGACTGGAAAGTTCCTGCATCTCTGCTGGTGCGAGAAGATAAGGCGACTTCGCTACTGGGGTAGCCCCTAGAACTAAGTCGATTCTGAATTCGACTTGGTGTTGTGGTGGTAATCCTGGTAGTTCTTCTGGAAAGATATCGGGAAAGTCGCGTACTACTGAAATGTTCTTGATGTCCTTCAGTTCTTGACTTGTATCAACGAAGTGCGCTACGAATGCTCGACAATCCTTCCGCAAGCACTTTTGAGCTTGGATGCACGAAATGATGCGAAGGTTTGTACTTGATTTGTCGCCGTAGATAACTAATGTATCGTTGTTAGGGAGATTAAGACGGACTGCTTTCTCAAAGCACATGATGTTGGCGCGAAGAAGACTCAACCAATCCATGCCGACTATAACGTCGAAACTTTTAATTTGGACCGGCATGAGATTGATTGGAAAAGAATGTCCGTCTAAAGTTAACGTACAACCCATGTATATGCAGTTAGTGTTTTCGGTTTTTCCATTGGCCATCTCTACATTGAATGATTTTTCTAACTTGCTAGGTTTAGGTTTAAGTGAATGAATAAAGTTTTGACTCACGAAGCTTCTCTCCGCTCCACTATCGAATAATATGCATGCATATGAATTATCGAGAAGGAACGTACCAGCAACTACAGTTGGGTCAGCTACAGCTTCGTCATGGCCTATCACCAAAACTCGTCCGACACCGCCGGTGCCTGCTGCCTTAGGGCAATTCCTCTTGTAGTGGCCCACCTCACCACAACTGTAGCAAGTCTGGCCTACACCCGCACTAGCAACTTGAGTGATCGGTTTTGCGGGGTCCTTGCAGAAACGGGCCGTGTGTCCCTTTCTGTTGCAGTTGGCGCACTGCATTTCCCGACAAGGTCCATGGTGGTGGTAAGTGCATTTGGTGCACTTTGGAAGGTTACCTACATAAGGCTTTGTAGGGTAGGGATTTGTAGGGACTGTAGTAGGTATAGTGGCAGCATTCACTGAAACCAGTTGTTTCTTTGCGGATTCTTGGGAAGACCCACCCTTCCCTTTATTCCATACTCTCTTCCTGTTGTTGTTGTTGTTGTTGTTTCCTTTATGTGGTTCTGGTGCAGAAACGGTTGAGTTCTGATGACCTCCATAGTCAATCAGAGATTGTGCCAGTTCCTTAGCACTTTCAAAGGTGTCAGGTTTGGAAGCTAACACGCTTGATCGTATTTGGGGCGTCAGCCCCCAGATGTACCTTTCTATTTTCTTGCTCTCGGGAGCAATCATATCTGGGCAAAGGATTGTCAGATCGCAGAATCTGTTGGTATAAGTTGCGATGTCAGTACCAACCATTCCGAGAGTCCATAGTTCGTGTTCGAGCTTTTGAATCTCTCCCCATGGGCAGTATTCTCTCATCATCATGGCTTTTAGGCTCTCCCAGCTTATTGAGTTTGCCACTATCAGGGTAAGTACTTTAATGTGGCCATTCCACCAAGTTAAAGCTCTATCAATAAGGGTGAAAGTTGCAAATTTGACTTTGCTGTGCTCGGGATAGGAGCAGATTTCAAAGACTGACTCTGTCCTTTCAATCCACTGTCTCAGGGCTATCACACCACCAGATCCATAAAACATCCGGGGCTTGGCATTAGTAAAGTCCTTATAGGTGCATTCTTGGGGTGGTCCATGACTCTCGCCATGGTTGGATGGGTGTGTGCCAGATCCTGAGCCATTAGTACTCGAGTTATTGATCTGTGACATGGCAGCTGCTACCGCCGCGGTGATTGCTGCTTGGAACATAACAACATCAAATTGAGGTGGTGGAGGTAGTGGTGGTACAGGTGCTTCCCCACCGTTGCTTCGCCTTGGATTCCTACGCGGAGGCATCCTTCAACTATAGGTTGAAAAGGTAAAGATAAGAATTCCATAGGATAGAAAATTAATGTGTCTCATGAACTAAATTGCTATAGTTCAACAACGGATGCTAGTATGAGTCTTAAAATAGAAGAATGAAAGTTATTTGTAAGACTGAAAGTATGAAACAAGTATTTGGTTTCTCAAAGACTTTTCAAGGTTTGAACGAAATACTCAACGTAGTAATAATAGTGTCACTTATATTAATATAAAAGTTGATACAACGATCATGAAAATTTGACCCCTATAAGGGTCTCCGATTACAAAGTTCGAGAAATTTAAAGACTTTTAGCCGAGGTCCTAAGCTATAACAAAATTTGAGTCTTTGACAAGCACTACTTGCGACGTAGGTCGCGCTTGGAGCTTGACTCTGCATCTAATTGCTTCGACTCCATTAGACGCCTATCAAAAGCGGCTTGTTGTTCCCTCAGTTCAGCGAGGGATGCAATCATTTGTGCTTGGAATGCATCGGTTTGGAGTCGAGCATTGTCTTGTATCTTGTCCAGCCTACGGATGTTAGAAGTGTAAACCTGCACTTCCACATTGACATCCCGGAGTCGGCTAGCTTGAACTCCGGACTGATAGGACTGATTGGCTAGCTTACCCACCATTACCGGGAGTGCCCGATCAGCCGAACCTCCGCCGCGGACATCACAAAAGTCTCGGCACATACCGTAGGGAGGGCGTAAATTCTGTTGTTGGCTCCAATGATGGAGGTGACTTCCCCAGACAGGAGTCGGTCCTGGAAAGTTCCTTACGAAGACCGGAGGTTGAACGGGTAGTGGATCGATCACTTCCGGTTCTGAGTCGGTACCGGAGTCATCATCCACTTATATGGGTTCCTCGTCCTCTTCGGGATCATCTTCGACCCATCCTCCGTTGCCTTGGTTGGGAAAGTAGGGGTCGCCGGGGTGGTGAAATCCAGCCATTTGACTGTACGAGAAATAGGGTTAAAAGAGTTGAATAAAGTTGAAACTTGCAAAACATGTAAGTTAGACTAGTTTAAGTAGCAAATACTCCTATAGTATTTAAATTATCGTGTTTGATTCTAGTAACGGTTTGGTAAGTTTTGACTTGTTGCTTACTACGATCATTCCTCGATATACGTTGGTCCAATCTCGGGCAAATATAGTTGATCACGCTATATTTGTCCAAAATCTGATTACATATATCGAGGCTTAATCGTAGTGTCAACTTGTCTAAATACTTGTTGTATAGTTAGATTTCATGAAAATAATTTGTTGTATGCATGTAATTTGTACTTAAATGAACTATCAATTTAAGTTAAACGTAACGCTGCTTAAGCGTAAAAAGAGAAAAAAAATGTTTTGTCAGAGAGTGTTAGTCCCTTAAGCATTTATAGTTTGTATATCTTATGTGGTTTGATATACTTAGTTCACTATAAACATTGCTCTGATACCAATCTGTCACACCCCCAAACCTGAACGGCGAAAACGTTCGGGGGCGGATGACTTCATGTGGTAGCGTAACAATTGAATACATAGTAAAGAAAGCAATACAACCATCATATATATAATTGAAAGTTAACATTTTTCAAGAGTGACATGTTCAAAACCAATTACAATATTATGTCAAAATATGAGATTAAACTGGCACTGCAGCATCCCTTCATCAAAAGCATAATGATACCTAAAATTACTGATTTCCTGGGACATACAAGTAATTTTGAAAGAGTAGATCAACATTTAAGCTGGTGAGTTTCATAAGCATTTAATGACAATGTTTTTATGAAATGAAATGTTTTGTCCTTGGTTGTGTTGTGTTTAGAAAATCCTATATTTTCTACTAGTATAAAAGTAGCCTTCTCTCAAGACCCATGTTTGTTTCTAAAATGTATGTAAGTGTAAAATAACCAATGTGTTTGAAAACCTTGTAAATCAATGCATTTTTAATACCCCATGTGAGTTTTATAACCATACTATTGACTCAGAATGCCTATACACAACGTTCTTCAGGCGTTGGAATGTTATGACGTTTGTCACCCCAAATGATGGACTATAGCTAACAGTTAGGGCGCGAGTTGTCAAGCCCATATAGATCTATACACAAACACCATGCTCCCCCTCCAAGGGATTCTGGTATATAATACAGGACTTGAAATGTGTACTCGAACGTACGTGAAGTTTATGTCTCACAAAACCGTGGTATAAAAACAGATTTACATGTTAAAATGTTCGTTTGTTCTTGTATATGAAAGTGACTTCTTGAAAATCATGTTTCTAGTATGTAAAAGTTAGCAATATCCTCGTAAAACTATACCTATTATAGTTTTCTAAAAGTGTGACTTGTTTGTTTAGAAAAATGCCTAGAAAAGGAATCACATTTTATAACTGTATAGATTTTTGCAGAGCCTAAGGTAGGCCAGTATACGTATAATCTAAGAAAATGTTTAGTTTATACATGCATTACAACAATTTATATTTTTAAAGATAGGATTCTATTGTAATATATTTTGTATACGAGAGTTCCCTATAAAGTTTATAAATCACATGTGATTCTACTTAATAAAAGTGTATAAAAATCTTTATATATAACACCCGATAGTAGTCGTGTGTTTTACTTGTAATTCCCCCCCCCCCTTTGAAAGCATATAATAGCATTTAGAATATTTAAAAAGGGTTAATTAAGGGGTATGAACTCACTTGAAAGTTTGAAGATAGCGAGATGGAAAACCGGGCAGAGTTTTGTCTCGGGAAATGGATTTTTCTCGGGATTCTCGGGAATCTCGGGAGTAAATTGACCCTCGGGACTTGAGCAAAAAGACCAGAGCTTCGGGGTAGTGCGGGCACGGAAAACGAGGCAAAACGCAAGAAAATAGAGAGAGAATGAGCAAAATTTCCGAGAACCCTCGCATTTCTATTTATAGAGGGCTGAACCGCCTCGGTACGCGGGGCGTACGCTCGTACACAGCGCGTACTCGGACGTCATGCATGACCAAGTCCTTGACTGCCTTGGCTTCGGATGGGACGGAAGGGGAGTAGCTTCGCATAGGGGCGACATGGACGGACCGAGACCAAGGCCCTCGCGTACGCGGCGCGTATGAGGTTACGCGACGCGTAACTCGGATGAGGACGCTGACTCCTCCTTCGGATATTACCGGATTTTGAATTAAATTTATATATAATTTATTTAATAAACTTCAAAAAATCATATCTTCTTCATACGAACTCCGTTTTCGATGGTCTTTATATCAACGCGTAGGTGAGACTACGCTCTACAACTTTCGTTTAGACTCGTTGGCAAATTTCGAAATTATTTTTTATTATTTATTTATAAAATGACGTGATTAAGGAATTTCTTTAAAAATTCATAACTTCTTTATTTGACGTCGGTTTTTGCCAGACTTTTCACCGCCGAAATACCATTGTCGAGACCTTCGATTCTCGTTTAGGTCATTCCGGCCAAAAGTCGCTCGATCTCCGATTCGAGTTTTTAGCTGTCTACTGCTAAGCCAAACTTGGAAAAATCTTAACTTCAATATACGAAGCCGGATTTGGGCATTCTTTTTACGTACGATCCCGGTTTAATGATATTAAACATAGTAGGCAGTTAAATAGAAACTTTTTGGACATTATATTATCAAAGTTAATTTCTTTAACTCAAAAGTGGTTACAATACTTGACTTATTAGGCCATTACAAAGAGTTGAAATATCGGGTTGTCACATTGGTCTTGTCCTTGGCTCCATGTTTCCAAGCATTCCACCGATGGAGGCGTCGGGCCATGAACAACCGGACGAGGGTTAGGAATTGGAAAGGGAGCTGCTCAGGGTAGGTTCTCAACCTCGGGTTCAGAGATAGAATTGTCCAAAAGGTCTTCATCATGGTGATCATTCAAAGGGATAGGATGATCATTCCCTAGTCCTTCTCCAAACCAACCAGCAATGACTTCGTTCGGAAGATACTGGTTGCCATGGGGATGGAGTTCATCCATGTTATATACACGAGAATTGGGGGTAAGAAAATAATTAGTAGATGAACTATCTAGATAATTATTTAGAAAATCATCATTAGTTATATCGCTATTTGTGATGTGCATACCAGTTATATGTAATCGAAACAGGATATGCCTTTGAATAAGTGATCTTAACTCCAAATTCACACAGAATAGGGGTATAGTAAAATTTTCACAGATTCTAAGTCTATAACATCTTAATTACATATAGCTTTAGTTTATCCACTTAGAAACTATCAACTTAGTAATGAAGATCCCGGTTTAGTTCTCAAGTATAAAGTACTTATAGTAACACCAAATACTCCTATAGTATTTTAAGTTTAATGTTATGTTCTACTGTTCTCATTGTGGTAGGGTTGGTAAGATTTTAGACTTGTTGCAACCACACAACTACACTAGGCACATGCTAGTCAACCCTCGGATAATATAGTTGATCAAGCTATATCTTCCCAGTTTTGAGTATATGTCTCTAAGTCCACCTGTGTTGCCCAACAATCGTAATTCTTTTGTACTGTCCTAGTGACACTGATTTTAGTATGAATGCAACATGTATACTTAATTAAATATTTTATTATTTAAAGTATAAACTCTTGGTCAGAGTATTTTTAATCCCATTGTATTTATAGTTTGTATATCTTTTATGGGTTGATATACTTAATTCACTATAAACAATGCTCTGATACCAATCTGTCACACCCCAAAACCGAGAACGGCGGAAACATTCTGGGGCAGAGGACCTCATGTTCAATATCACAACAATGAAAAGTAGTAAACTAGCAACAACATCATCCATTGCATTAATAATATAATTTTAATACAAGTGTTCTGAAAAATTATCAAAAACACTAAATTATAATCAAAATGAAAGATGAGTCTTGAACAAGCACCATCTTCTCTGAACCTTGCATCGGTACCTGCCAATGGTTGACCTGAGGATACAAGTTATTTTGAAAGAGAGTATCAGCTTTAAATCTGGTGAGATCATAAGTATGTTAGTGTCTTAATTTGTATGTAAGTATTTGTATGTATAAAAATTGTAAGTATTGAACATGTATATGAACTGTAAGTATAAAAATGTTTTGTAAAACAACTGTAAATGTTTGAAAAACCATAGAAATCCCTATGATTCCTACTTTTATATAAGGGTGTCTTCTACCAAGACCTAACTGTTCTAAATGTAGCCTTATAGCAAGACCTAACTGCTCTGAATGTAGCCTTCTACCAAGACCTAACTGCTCTGAATGTAGCCTTCTACCAAGACCCGACTGTTCATAATGTAGTCTTCTACCAAGACCCGACTGTTCTGAATGTAGTCTTCTACCAAAACTTAACTGCTCTAAATGTTTGTTTCTTGTAAAAGTGTGTAATTTTCCCAAGTGTAACTATCGTTAACAAAATATAGTTTTTACATTTAATGTTTAAGTGAAAAGATCACTAAATATACATAAAGGGAAAATTAATGTAGTATTGTTGTGTAGTGCTATAAGAACTATTGTTGTACTAACTACCTTAAACCGGATTTATATTAAGGCATCATGTGATTAATTGTACCATACTATCGATTGGGTAACAACGAAAAATGTAGGTCGTAAAAAGGTATGACGTTTGGCACCCGCAGACCTGCAGGTTCGGCTGTAGCTAGCAGCAAGGTGTAGGATAGTCAATCCAGTATAGATCTATGTGCAAACTCACGCTCTCCCTCCAAGACACTCTGGATACAACTCGGGCCATGACATTGAAGTCATGCTCCGATACAATGGATCACAATTATGTCAACGTATTCATGTATATGTAATGTACTGAAATGTTCTACGTGTGCTAGCTGTAATGTGTGTTCTCTCTCTCTCTAGAAAGAATAGTAATGTACTGAAATGTTCTAGCTGTAATGTATGTTCTCTCTATATAGCAAGTATTGACTCATGAATGAACAGACTCATTGTATGACATGGATGTATACCCTTGCTACCCAAGGGCATTGGATGAACTGGAAGGGCCTTTATGACTATATATGTACATATGATATATAACTAATATTTAAACGACCTTCAGACGGATACCTGATACTCACCAGACCACATCCAAATCAAGGAAAAGGAAATAAAGCGGATAGCCTTCCTAAGTCCTTTAAACATTTATCATTTATTATATAACTGTACAGATATAGGCATGCAATTTATAATATAAAACCATAAAATAAGTTTTCGTAAAATCTTTAAAGACTTTAAACTACTTAGAAAGATGACTTGATGTCAGTTTGTAAAATGGTTTGAAAGCAGTATATAAGAACAGATATAAGTATATGGAAAACCTTTGTTTGAAACACTATTGTAACATAGTTTTTGACAAGAAACATTCAGTAAGTAAGACAGTTTGATAAAGAGTTTTAAACAAGTAAATGATGGGTTTTTAGCATTCTAACACTTCCTAAGTGTACATGCAACCCTAACAACCCTGAATCTATGTTTTTTGTATATACATGCAAATATCTTTTTCAAGGTTATTTCCTAACTAGCATGGCATGGGGAATAAATAAAATATAAAACTAGTAGAAATACATACCTTGATGTTGCTTGGATTCCTTCAAGACTTTGTGAGCCTAACACCCCAAATGTTGTGCCTCAAATGCTTCACGCAACACCACAAAACTTGGAAAAACTTGAGAGAATACTTCTAGCACTCAAAATCGGTTATGCTCTCTCTAGGAACACTAGGTCATGATTTTGCTAGCCAAAGGGTTCCTTTTATAGTGGTGTCATAATGAGGGTTTCATTAAGAAGACCCATAATTGTCATGACTCTTCATTTCTCATGACCCATGGGTTTGTAACTCCCATGGACTATCCATGGAGCTCGAAGTGGATACATCCATAACCCATAAACCATGGATCATTAATCCACCATAAAAGAATTGATGATTGTCATAATCAACCCTATATATTTAATTAGTCTCACTTCGATCACCAAATTAATACTAGATTAATACTTGATCAAATACTAATTAAATAATACTCTTATTAATATATTAGAACTTATAATATATTAATAATCATAAGTGCCATATTCTCTCATTTAGTCTATCCAAGTATTGCAATGCCATGCAACCCAAATGGACCATGTCGGGTCGGGTCAAATACTTACCAAATACAATTATGGACTTAGACACTATATCTAACAGTCTCCCACTTTGATAAGTCTAATAACTATATTTGCAAATATGACTTCAAAATCCGACTAGCAATCGTAGCTCTTTCAAAGTCTCTCGGAACTGAGATGATGATGATACGTCATTTAAGATAAGAGATCATATAACCCTCTGCTCTCATGATATCAGCCGGACAAACACATGGAACATGGTCTTACTTATTGTCCTGGATTTGTTTCACGATCTCCGATTTGTTTCGACATAGAACTAAATTGAACACATCAATTAGGTTCTAACCGGGCCCGGTACATAGGTCAAAACCAAATCATCGAGGGGCCCAGATATCGCTTCTATTTCTAGAAGGAACAGATAAACTTCGACTGATATGCTTGTACTAACTACTTGTTGAATTACTCACAAAGGCACGTTTTATAACACCGAGTTACCAATGCGTTTTCGTACAATCAATGAATAACCAACTCATAGTCAACAACTAATATCTCTAGGTTTGAAGATTTATATGATATTACCGTCTCACGATCACTCGAGATAAATTCCATGAAGTGATGCAAGTGAGCATGGGTTGAATCCAATACTCAGCCCCTATGAGTACTCATGAATGTTGTAGCAACCATTGCATTGTGTAAAGCACTTTAAACAAATCATACAAGCCAAATTCATGACAGTCTTAAATCAATACTTACTTCCAAAGTTTGATTGACTGTGGATGGTTTGAATAATAACATGATTATTCTGGAAGTAAAAACATGCAAAATTGAAACATAGTAAACAATCAACACAAGATAGTAACACCTTACTCATAAATAAATAACAACTTTTATTTATCATCAAATGTCAATTACATTTTACAAGTTTCAGGAATCTAATTACTGAAAGTAATATCATCCTTCAGCCCAATGCGCCTCGCATGCTGTAAATGCTTAACCCTGCTCAGTCCCTTCGTGAAGGGATCTTTTGAGTTCTCATCTGATGATACCCTCTTTTCCACCAGGATTCCTTCTTTTCTATGTATGACAAAATGGTATTTTCTTTCAATGTGCCTAGATCTCCCGTGATCTCTTGGTTCTTTCGCCAAAGCAACCGCACTTTCACTGTCACAGAAAATTTCCATTGGCTCCTTTATAGCTGGTACAACTCCAAGGTCTCCGATGAAGTTCTTTTGCCATATCTCCTCTTTTGCTGCCTCGCTTGCTGCTATGTACTCGGATTCACAAGTTGAATCAGCTACTGCCTCTTTCTTGGAACTTTTCCATGTAATTGCTCCTCCATTTAGGATAAAGACCCAGCCTGACTGAGAGCGGAAATTATCCCTATAAGTTTGAAAGCTAGCATCACTATATCCTTCCACTCTCAAGTCATCACTGCCTCCGAGGGTAAGGACCCAGTCCTTAGTCCTCCGCAAATACTTGAGAATGTTCTTTACTGCTATCCAGTGTGCCTTG
Source organism: Lactuca sativa (assembly GCF_002870075.4). Taxonomy (NCBI): domain Eukaryota; kingdom Viridiplantae; phylum Streptophyta; class Magnoliopsida; order Asterales; family Asteraceae; genus Lactuca; species Lactuca sativa. The sequence goes on along the minus strand of NC_056627.2, from coordinate 721,065 downwards.
CCAGGGTTCCCTTGATATATATACTGACCAGGCTCAAAGCAAAGGCCACATCAGGGCGAGTACAAGTCATAGCATACATGATCGAGCCCATAATGGAAGCATATGGTATCTGACTCATTTCAGCTATCTCAGCCTCTGTGCTCGGACTCTGACTTACTAAGCTTGACATTACTCTAGATTGGTAATTCTCCTTTCTTGGAATCTTGCATACTGAACCTCTTTAGTACCTTATCCACATAAGTATTTTGACTAAGTCCAATCAGTCTCCTACTCCTATCTCTCAATATCCTTATCCCTAGCATATAGGTAGCTTCCCTAAGGTCTTTCATAGCAAAAACACTTCCCAAGTCAGGCCTTAACCTCCTGCAAAGTTGGGATGTCGTTTCCTATGAGAAGTATGTCATCCACATACAACACCAAGAAGCTAACTATGCTCCCACTAGCCCTGACATACACACAAGACTCATCCTCACTCCTAGAAAAGCCAAACTCTTTGACTTTCTCATCAAAGCAAAGATTCCACCTGCTAGATGCTTGTTTCAATCCATAAATGGATTTTTCAAGCTTACACACTCTATTAGGGTATTTTGGATCGACAAAACCCTCTGGTTGAGCCATGTAAACATCCTCAGCCAACTTTCCATTAAGGAAAGCGGTTTTGACATCCATTTGCCATATTTCATAGTCATGAAATGCAGCTATGTCTAACAAGACCCTAATAGACTTAATCTCAGCTACTGGTGAAAAGGTCTCATCATAGTCAACTCCCGGAGTTTGAATAAAGCCCTTCGCAACCATTCGCGCTTTATAAGTGTGTACTTTCCCATCCATGTCGGTCTTCTTCTTGAAGATCCATTTGGACCCAACTGTCTTACGACCTGCTACATTGTCAACCATGTTCCAAACTTGATTGTCATACATGGACTGAATCTCGCTGTCCATAGCCTCCTTCCATTTCATAGACTTAGGGCCTGCCATGGCTTCCTTATAATTATTAGGTTCATCCAAATCTATCAGTGTACTATCACTGATAAATGTATCACCTTCAGTGGTGATGTGATAACCATAATAAAATTCAGGTGTGTTCCTCACCCTAGTGGAACGTCTTGGAGGTATAGACTCATCTATTGGCTCAACAGGAGTTTCCTCCTCAGGTTGGCTGATAGCATTTGAGGTTCCTTCACCACTTGACTCTTGAAGCTCTTCAAGGTCAATTTGACTCCCACTGTCCCCTTGGCTTACGAATTCTCTCTCACGAAATACTCCTCTTCTTTCTACAAAGACCACATTATCACTGGGTCTGTAGAAGAGCTAACCAAAGGATCTTTGTGGGTAGCCGATGAAAATACACCTCTCGCTTCGGGGCTCTAGCTTGTCATGAGTCTCACACCTCACAAAAGCTTCACAACCCCAAATCTTGTTGTGGTCCAAATTGGCCACTTTCCCAGTCCACATCTCGTGAGGTGTTTTGGCAACCTTTTTAGTAGGGACTAGATTAAGGATATGGGCGACATTCTCTAAGGCATACCCCCAGAAAGAGATTGGTAACGAAGCTCGACTCATCATGGAACAAACCATATCCAACAGGGTTCGATTGCGCCTCTCAGCTACACCATTCAACTGTGGTGTCCTGGGAGGTGTCAATTGTGAGACAATCCCACATTCCTTAAGATAGTCAAGGAACTCAAGGCTAAGATACTCTCCTCCCCGATCAGATCGGAGCATCTAGATGTTCCTGCCCAATTGATTCTCAACTTCCTGCTTAAACTCTTTGAACTTTTCAAAGGTTTCTGACTTATGCTTGATTAAGTAAATATATCCATATCTACTGTAATCATCAATAAAAGTCACATAATAACGATTAGCATCCCTTGTAGCAACTCTGAAGGGCCCACACACATCTGTGTGTACAAGGTCCAACAAACCTTCACCCCTATCACAAGTAACTGTGAAGGGTGACTTTGTCATTTTTCCAAGTAAACAAGACTCGCAACTATCATCTGACTTGAGGTCAAATGATTCCAAGACTCCAGCCTTTTGGAGTTGGCCTATACGCTTCTTGTTAACAATTCCAAGACGACAATGCCACAAGGATACTTTGTCCAAGCTATCAGAAGAATCAATATACAACACATTATTTCCTAAATTGTCTACAACATTCACAGCTTGAAATACACCATCACAAGGTATTGCTTTAAAGTAAAATACATCATTGTAATAAACATTAATAGCACCATTATTATTATCAAATGAAAATGTAAAACCTTGTTCGTACAAGCCATGAAAAGAAATAATATTTCTCGCCATTTTAGGCGAGTAACAACACTTATTCAAATCTAACATTAAACCATTATTAAGCATTAAAGAATAAACTCCTATCTTGGTTACAGGTGATGTTTTTTTGTTGCCCATGACTATGTTTATTTTCCCGTGCTCCACTTGCTCACTTCTTCTTAGTGCCTGCAAATCAGTACAAATGTGAATACCACACCATGTATCAAGCACCCAAGAATTAGCATTAGATGAGTTGTTAGACAATATTGTGTAAATACCTGCATGGGTGGGTTTAACCTTCCCATCCTTTACATCTTGCAAATATTTGGCGCAACTTCGCTTGAAGTGTCCCTTATCCTAGCAATAGAAGCACTGTGCTTCCTTTGGGTTTGAAGAAGGAGTAATGAAACCTTTCTTTGTCCCACTTGAAGAGGAACCATCAAGAGTCTTACCCTTGGTACCCTTCGAAGGGATTTTCCTCTTCTTACCCTTCCCTTGCCCAATTGCAAGAACAGGGGCTGTTAAAGGAGTAGAAGTAGCAACCGCTTTACCCTTAAGGCCATTTTCAGCTGTCCTTAAGAGTCCTTGAAGTTTGCTAAGTGTGACGTCCTCCTTGCTCATATGATAAGTCATACGAAACTGATCATAACTTGGACGTAAGGAATGGAGAATGATGTTAATCGCCAATTCCTTAGGGAAGTCAACATTGAGCTTTAGCAACCGGTCAACGAACCTCTGCATCTTCTGCAAGTGACCGGTGATGGGTTCACCATCCTTCATCCTTGTGGTTATCATGGAGGAAATGATTTCATACCTCTCTTGACGCACGCTCTGATGGTACCTTTCCATCAGATCTAGGTGCATCTCATAGGGGTAGAAATCTTCATATGATTTTTGGAGTTCCGGAGTCATTATGGCCATCATGATGCAGGACACCTTGGTGGCATCCTTTTCATGTGCAATGAACTCCACAAGCTCTTTTAGAGTAGCAGTGGCTTCATTAACAACCTTAAGCTCCCTGTCAAGGACATATTCTTTGTCCTCATAGCGGGTAATCATCCTGATGTTTCTGATCCATTCATTAAAGTTGGATCCATCAAAGATGACCTTACCACACAAGTTCAATATGGAAAAGGAGCCTGTCGGGTTTGAGCCAACAACGTTATTGGAAGACATCTGGAATAAAAGGAAGATAAGTTTCATTAGATTAAGAGTCCTTAATAAGTCACCCAAATGAAATATTAAGGCTAGGGCCCAACAAACTATTTATAGGTGGAAGAGGGATGCCATAATCCACACTATAAAATATTTGAAGGTAGGTAAATGATGATTTACCAATTTCCACCATAAGAGAAATATTTTATTATTAGGTTGTATTGGTTTTGAAACTCCTAGATCTTTTGACTTACATTGAACTTTTCAATGGCATGTTTGAATCTCAAATGTGCCCTCTCAAGTTTGTGACTGGGATGCCGAGGATCACAAACAAGGTGTGAATAACCATACAAATTGACTTGGTACCCTTAACCATATTACCTAATCGATGTGCCGGTTAACCACACATGCTCCACCGATCTATAATAAAGTCAAGTTACCCTTTGCCACACTAACTAGTCCATGTTAGTGTGCCTGTTAACCACACACGCTCCACTAACGACTTGGTAAGGTACAAAGTGTAATTTTATGGTCTAGCTCCAATTTCACATTTTCCTAAAGTAACTAAGATTGGGAATTTATAATGTATAGTTACTTTATAATTCATTATACTTTTAATGAGAATTTAAAGTCGTATCCTACTCGTTCGGCTAACGACCCTCCACCGATCAAGGAAACGGTGGGTGAGAGTGGACACCCATTAAGTCAACATTTTATAGGAAACAACCTTATACCCCCCTTATAGACCGACTTCGTGAATGAGGCCTACTAACGGTAAGAATGACATATTCTTATACATATCTATATAATAAGATTATAATAATAGTATAAGTGTTGATTTTTAAACTTTTTAAAAATCTAAGGTTTAATTTGGAATTAAAGTATTAGAGTGTAAGACTTTTCAAATTCCAAAACTTGAGGGCAATAGTTGAAACTATTCCAAGTCTCTTCAATTTGTAACTTATGAGTTTTAATGGTTCATAAAAATGAAGACTCTTCATTTTATGAAACCTCTTTAGTTCTTGAATCACAATTTAAAGAAGTGACTTTTGGTTATCCATAACTTAAGGACAAGTTATGGACACGATCATTGCCATTATGATCATAAATTAAACACACATGGAGGTTACACATAATTCCTATGATCTTCTAAAAACTCATAAGAACACAAATTCATGTCAAGCAATTTCAAGAAATCATATAACTATATAGAATACTTGAAAATTGATAAAAGTCATGTAAAATGGGGTAACATAATCATTATCATTTTGAAAAATAGATTTTACAAGTCCAAAACAGATTGGGATAATGATTTTAATGCATTTCAAGCAACAAAAAGCGAAAAATCTGCCCAGCACGCTCCTACTCGCCGAGTACATTATCCTACTCGGGGAGTAGGATGAATTTGTTCATGGGCTCAGTGAGTCCTCCCATTGAACTCGGTGAGTCCAGTCGACAGTGAGCAGAATTTTCGATTTTCAAGCAGTTTTGCATCAAGTATAAAGAAAACAATCCTAGGCTTTGATACCATTGATGGGTTTTGAGCATTCTAACACTTCCTAGGTGTACATGCAACCCTCATAACCTTGAATCTATGTTCTCTCTATATACATGCAAATTTCTTTTTCAAGGTTATTTCCGAACTAGCATGGCATCGGGAATAAATAAAATATAAAACTAGTAGAAATACATACCTTGATGTTGCTTGGATTCCTTCAAGACTTTGTGAGCCTAGCACCCCAAATGTTGTGCCTCAAATGCTTCACACAAAACCACAAAACATGGAATAACTTCAGAGAATACTTCTAGCACTCAAAATCGGTTATGCCCTCTCTAGTAACACTAGGTCATGATTTTGCTAGCCAAAGGGTTCCTTTTATAGTGATGTCACAATTAGGGTTTCATTAAGAAGACCCATAATTGTTATGACTCTTCATTTCTCATGAACCATGGGTTTGTAACTCCCACGGACTATCCATGGAGCTCCAAGTGGTTACATCCATACCCCTTAAACCATGGATCATTAATCCACCATAAAAGGATTGATGATTGTCATAATCAACCCTATATATTTAATTAGTCTCACTTCAATCACCAAATAATACTAGATTAATACTTTATCAAATACTAATTAAATAATACTATTATTAATATATTAGAACTTATAATATATTAATAATCATAAGTGCGATATTCTATCATTTAGTCTATCCAAGTATTGCAATGCCATGCAACCCAAATGGACCATGCCGGGTCGGGTCAAGTACCTACGAAATACAGTTATGGACTTAGACACTATATCCAATAATAAAAACGTTTTGGAAAGCTATTTGAAGTAATCGGTTTGGTAAAACAGCTAAAAGTGTAGTAAATTCATTTGAATGATGACTATTAATCACATGTGATTGATATAATAATTAGCATAAATCTACTTTTACCCCCCCTCCATAAAACATTTAAAAATAGTTAAAACATTGATTAAGCGGTATGAACTCACCTGTTGTGGGTGATACGGATGAACTGAAGAGGTAGGACAGCTAGGTGTCAAGTGAAGACTTTAGACACACACAATGGTCCTAATTACATATGAAGACGTATGTATATAAACAATTAGTGATTATAACACTAATTAAACATCTATAAACATCCTAATGCGAGGAAAACACTTTGGTCGAGTGCAAGTAGGCTAATGGGTTGCAACAAAGGAGTGTAAGACCTCATACGAAAGTTTATGGTCTAAAGACCATGTGTGTTGGAGTTTATGGCCCAGGGGAGTAAACTCCTGGCAGTAAACTCTCCATTGGGGCTCTAAATGAAGCTCAAAGCTATTACAACTTAAGTGGTGAAGTGCTTCTAGGCTTAAACAAGTGTTTGGGCTTCTTTTTAACTCCTTTGAGAAGTTCACGGCCCATGAACCAAATCCCATGGAGATTACGGCCGTAATCTCCCTTGGATGGGTGTTTGTGGTGTGTTTTCAAGTCCCTAATTTAACTAGGAACTAAAATATGCTAGTGTACAAGGCTTTAGAAGAGTTTATAGCACCATTTGGCACTATTGTTTGGAGTTCACGGCCTTGGAACTTCTTGGGTCATGAACACCTTACTCTTAGTGTTCTAAGGGTGTGTGATAGTCCTAAACTCATTAGGGTACATGTCTAAATTACTCTCTTGGCTTAAGGAAGGCTTTTAGGGTGTTTTGGCATCAAAAAATGGAGTTCATGGCCCAAGAACATCCTTGTCCGTGAACTCAATTTCAACCCTTGATTCTTGATGTTTTGGATGCCTAAACTAGTTATGGGTAGTCTCAAGGTTCATTTCCAAGGTTTGGAGGGACATTGGGCATACTTTGGCCCTTATAAAAGATTTTACTCTCCAAGTGTTCTTGGACGGTAAACTCTCAAATCTTGGGGTTTATATCCTATTTTGATGTTATTAAGCACAATCTAAGCTATATATTACAACTAGATAGAAGTACTCACGATTTGGGATGAAAACCCGAAGATCCGTGAGAGAGAATTTGGATTTTCACTAGTTGGAAATGTAACTAATGAATGAATATGGTTCAGATTTCTATATATAGTCCTAGGATTTTTGGCAGAAAATATTTTTATTCCGGAATTGAAACCTTATATCCTAGATTTTTGGAATAACAGTGTTGTACAAAACCCTAGTGCATCCACTCTCCTGATATCTCCTTAAGTGCAAATCCTGCAATACTCAAGCTTATACCCAATGTCTGGAATTTCACTGTAACTGTTTTAACTTCTATTGATTTGATATGGTTTGTACAGAATGGAAATTTTAGGTTGTCACAGTTTGGGCCATTGATGATATGCTAGGGCCTTATTGAGCCAAGAGGCCCATTAATGACTTTGCACTTTTATGCCATGAGAACCTTCCAAATCCGAGATCTGAAGCCACAACTCCAGATTACACCCCATAACCCCAAAATGGCTTAGAAATGCCGTAAACATACCAAAATCCAATCCCTAAAGTTGAATTAACACATTGAAAGTCAAGATTGAAGCTTTTTACCTTAAATGAGCTGGAAATGGAACACAATATCAGGATCTTCTAGCTTCAACTTGAACTCCCAAGCTCCTTTCTACTTCTCAAGCTTCATAACCTCCACAAATGCACAAAAATGGCTTAAGAGCACTCAAACAAGGCTAAGATTTCAGTTTAAGGTCTTCTGGAAGTGTGAGGGGTGATGGAGGTTGATATGGGAGGAGATAAGTTGTTTAAATAAGGTGTAAACCCTCAAATTTAGGGGTTCACTTAGACAGCTCCTACTCGCTGAGTCGGTCTCACGACTCGTCGAGTAGTTCACTTAAAATCTATGCGCATAGTCGAGTCTACTCGACGAGTTAGGCCTTCAACTCGCCGAGTCCCCAGGTAAAATACAATAATACATAGAATTAAATACGTACTAGGAACCGGGTGGTACAAATCTCCCCCACTTATTCTAGACTTCATCCTCGAAGTCTGTTGCTGAGTCCGGAAAAAGCTCGGGGTAGTGTCCCTCATCTCGTCCTTCAGCTCCCAAGTCCATTCTGAGTCGTTGCGGTGCTACCACTGCACCTTTACCAGGTCCACCCTCTTGTTCCTCAGATCCTTCGAATTCCTATCGAGGATCACCACTGGCTGCTCGATGTAGTTCAAGCTGTCATCCACCTGAATATCCTCTAAAGGCACCACTGCCGAATCGTCCACTAGACAGTTCCGTAACTGGGAGACGTGAAAAGTGCTATGAATCTGACTGAGTTCGGCTGGCAGGTCTAGCCTATATGCCACCATCGCCACCCGGGCTACAACACTGAAAGGTCCAATATACCTGGGGCCCAGCTTGCCCTGGTTCGTGAATGATACCCTTCCATTGCGACGCTTTCAGGAGTACCATATCCCCAACATGGAATTCCAGGTCCGATCGACGCTTTTCGGCATAACTTTTCTGCCGACTCTGAGAAGTCTGAAGCCGGCTCCGAACTTGCTGGATCCTCTCTGTAGTCTTGAGTACCACTTCGGTACTCCCCATGACCCTCTGACCCACCTCACCCCAGCATATCGGGGTCTTGTACTTCCTCACATACAATATCTTAAAGGAAGGTAAGTATCCCAACTACCTCTGAAGTCTAAAACACATCCCACAACATGTCCTCCAAAGTCTAGATCGTCCACTCACTCTGAACATCCATCTACGGGTGAAAAGCAGTGCTGAAGTGTAGACGAGTACCCAACTCGTCGTTAAACTTCTTCCTGAGTCTGGAAGTAAACCGCACATCTGGATCCGAAATCACTGAGACTGGAACTCCGTGCCGAGCTACTACCTCTCGAATGTAGATATCGGCCAACTTCTCGGCTGAGATGATCTCCGGGAATGGTATGAAATGGGCACTCTTGGTCAACCGATCCATGATGAACCAAATAGAATCCACTGCTCGCGCAGTCCTGGGAAGGTTTGCGATGAAATCTACAGTAATGTCCTCCCATTTCCACAGTGGAATATCCAACGGCTGGGTCTTGCCGTGTAGCCTCTGACGCTCGGCCTTGACGTTCCTGTTAGTCAGGCATCTCTAAACAAACCAAGCGACGTCCCTCTTCATGCAAGGCCACCAATAATGAAGACACATATCCCTATACATCTTCGTCGCCCCTGGATGAATAGACAACCTGTATTTACCCCTATAATATGGGACCCACACTCTACGGTGTAGCGTCAACAATCCCCGACAGCTGGGTCTCCGGCCACCTGCTGGGGCTCATAAATCCGTTCCAACAACGGAGTTACAACCGTCATCCTCATACAGATGTCCGTGATCGGCACTGCCTTGCAGCTAAGTCCATCGGCCACGACATTGGCCTTCCCCGGGTGTTAGAGGATCTCATAATCATAATCCTTCACCACATCAAGCGACCGATGCTGCCTCATATTCAAATTCGGTTGATCAATATGGTACCTCAGGCTCTTGTGTTCTGTGTAAATGGTACAACGAACCCCATAGAGGTAATGACGCTAAATCATGAGGGTGGAAAAACCAGCCCCCAGCTCCAAATCATGCGTTGGATAGTTCGCCTCGTGAGGCTTCAGCTACCTCGAAGCATAAGCGATAACATGCCCTCTGTGCATCAATACCATGCCCAAACTCGAGATGGATGCATCGAAATACACTACAAAATCATCCATGCCCTCTGGCAGGGCTAAGATTGGCGCCTCACACAATCTCTTCCTCAACGTCTTAAATGCGGCCTGCTGCTTAGGCCCCCAGCGGAAGACCACGACTTTCCTCATCCAGTCGGGTCAGGGGCACGACTATCTTGGAGAAGTCCTGAATGAATCTAAAAAAATAACTTGCCGGTCCCAGAAAGCTCCGAATCTCAGATGGAGACCTTGGAACCTCCCACCTCATCATGGCCTCCACCTTGGCTGGGTCAACTGAAATCCCGTTCCGGTTGACAAGGTGCCTAAGAAACTGCACCTCGTATAACCAGTACTCGCACTTGGAGAACTTAGCATAAAATCTCTCCCTCCTTAAAGTATCCAGATCTCCCACAAGTGCTCCTCATGCTGCTCCTACGTCTTGGAATAAACCAAGATGTCGTCAATGAAAACGATCATAGACGTATCCAACATCGGCCTACACATGCGGTTCATGAGATCCGTGAATGTGCCAGGAGCATTGGTGAGCCCAAAAGGCATCACCACGAACTCATAGTGACCATATCACGTCCGAAAAGCAGTCTTCTACACATCCTCCTCTCTGACTCTCATCTAATGATAACCCGAACACAAATCAATTTTGGAGAACCAAGATTCTCCCTAAAGTTGGTCAAATCGATCATCAATCCTCGGGAGTGGGTAACGGTTCCTCATCGTTACCTTATTCAGCTCTCAGCAATCTATACAAATCCGATGCGACCCGTCCTTCTTTTTCACAAATAAAATCGGGGCTTCCCAGGGTGACCTGCTCGGTCTAATGAATCCCTTGTCTAACAGCTCCTGCAGTTGTGTAGAGAACTCTTGCATCTCATGAGGAGCCAGCCGATACGGTGCCTTGGCTATCGGAGCCGCACCCAGGACTAGGTCGAACCTGAACTCTACCTGCCTCTCCGGAGGTATTCCAGGCAACTCATCTGGAAATACATCTGTGAACTCTCGTACCATTGGCACATCACTCACTGTCGCCTTACCCGCCTCTAGGGTATCCAAGATATAGGCGACATACCCTGTGCACCCCTGCTGGAGATAGCGCCTAGCTCTCGCTGCTAAACATAAAGCTGGTCCCTGTTGTGGCTTCTCGCCCTGAATTACCAGCTCTCCCCCACTTGGGGTCCTGATCCGCACCAACTGCTGCACGCAGTCGATCACCGCCCTACTGGGGCTCAACCAATCCATCCCTATGATAACCTTGTTCCCCTACAATGGTATAGGAACCAAATCTACCAAGTAGCGCTCTTCATACAACCTCAAAACACAATCTTTGAAAACCTTTGACGCCCGCACTGATCAGTCGTCCGTAATCTTAACCTCAAGGGGGCACTCTAACATCCCTGAAGACTCAGGAAACCTCTTGCTAAGTGCAAGAGACACAAACGATCGGGTAGCTCCCAAATCAAACAACACCTAAACTGAATACCGGTCATGTGGAACAATCCTAAACAGAGTAGATATCATAACATATCAAAATCACAGTGACATAATATAAAAGTTCAGAGAGAAGAAATCATACCCGTCACTGTATTGGGTGCGGCGTGTGGCTCCTCCGATTTCAATTGAAATGCTTGGCTCCGCACCACTGGAACCTCTATCTTGACCTTCCGGCCATCCGTAACTTGTGCAGTCGCTAGGGTTGGCGCCACCGCTGGAGTTGCTGCTGCTGCCGTCAATATGGGACAGTTGGGCTTTTATAGCCCCTCTGATTGCAATGGAAGCAAATCAAGTCTGATGTCGAAACTATGGGGTCGGGGGTAGTACAATCCCTGGCAAAGTGCCCCATCTTGCCGCACTTGTAGCAACCTGACGATCTTGCTCTACAAGATCCCTCATACAGCCTGCCACATTTCCTGCAGCGGCTCTGGCCTGACTGGCCCTTTGACCTAGCATCGTATCCATTGGGTTTCTTCCCCGAAACCCCAATACTTTGCTCTGCCTCTGCCTTCCTCTTCCTGAGCTGCTCTAAATCAATCTCTCTCTCCCTCACCGTGGCAATCATGGACTCCAGGGTCGGGCAGGCTGAATAGCTGACATGCTCTCGAATGTCAGCCCTCAACATATCACAATAGCGGGTCTTCTGCATCTCCTCATCCCCTGCATACTATGGTACCAACAAGGCCCTCTCCCGGAACTTGGCGGTGATCTCCGCCACCGACTCTATAATCTGTCTCATATTGAGAAACTACCTGGCTAGCTGCTAAAGTTCCACAACTGGCGCAAACTCATCCCTGAACCTTGTCACAATGTCTAACCAAGTCACAGCGTCAACGGATGGGGCTTCCAGAGAGTCACCGACTAACTCCCACCAATCCCTAGCTCTGTCCCTCAAACAACCCACAAAAAAGCGGACCTTCGACCCCTCCGGACAGAAGCTCTTCAACTGCACAGACTCGATGTCCGCGATCAATCTCTTGGCTGCAATGGCGTCCTTCGCCCCATGAAAGTCTGACACACCACTCCCCCTAAAATCCTTGAAGGACAGTGTGCACGTACCTAACTGGCTGGACACCAAGTTACTCCTGAATTTCCGGAGCCGATCCTCCATCAGCTCGATAATCCCCTCCTTAATCGACCCCAAAATGACTGGGGTTGCCACAAGGATACCTCTCGTGATATTAGACGTGATGAACTCGCGTAGCCCGTCGTCAAGTCTCTTGTATCATGCACCCGAGCCTGACCCTGATTGTCACACCCCAAAATCGAGAACGACGGAAACGTTCTAGGGCGGAGGACGTCATGTAATGTATCACAACAATGTAAAGTAGTAAACAAGCAAAAACATCATCCATTTCATTGTTAGTATAATTTTAATTACAAGTGTTCTTTCATAATATAAGACAACATAATGAATAATCAAAATGAAAGACGAGTCTGAACTGCTCTGTCTTCACAAAATCTGCTTGTCGTACCTGTCTATTTGTGACCTGAGAATACAAGTTATTTTGAAAGCGAGTATCAGCCAAAAAGCTGGTGAATTCATAAGTATTAATGTGTCTTTGATTTGTAAAACTTGTAATGAAAGACTTGAAATTGTTTTGAAAGAAAGTTCGTATAAGTATGAAAATGTTTGTAAGTAGTTGAAAGCGTTTGGAAAGCCCTAGAAATCCCTATGATCCCTATAAAAGAAATCTTATACCAAGACTTAACTGTTTTGAAAGTAGTCTTCTACCAAGACTTAACTGTGTTGAAAGTAGTCTTCTACCAAGACCCGACTGTTTTGAAAATAGTCTTCTACCAAGACCCGACTATTTTGAAAGTAGCCTTCTACCAAGACCCAACTGTTTTGAAAGTAGCGTTCTACCACGACCTGGTTGTACTACTATTATTATTAATATAAGAAATTGTATCCTTAGGTACTAGGATACTCAAATATAATTAACCTCATCGGTTATGTGAAGGTCACAAGATAAAGGTAATAATATACATAACTTAAGTATTATCCTTTTGTAATAGGATAGCTAACAGTGTTAACTGTAGACATCCGTAGATGTACATTTACCTCTGTAGCTAACAATTGGGTGTAGGAATAGTTAGTCCCTTAAAGTATACCTATAATGGTATCAACCGTAGACATCTGTAGATGTGTATTTACCTCTGTAGCTAACAGCGTTGATAGGAATGGTTAGTCCCACAAAGTATCCTTTGGTACTAGGATATTAAGTCCAATCTATCTCACCGGTAATGTGAATGTATCACAAAATAAAGATAAGAAGGAGAATTATATAATAGTATCTATACATATAATATGTAATAGTAACTCATCATATATTATCTACGTAAAAGTATCCATGTAAGCGTATCTATGTAAACGTACTCATGTAAGCGTATCTATGTAAACGTACTCATGTAAGCGTATCTATGTAAACTTACTCATGTAAGTGTATCTATGTAAAGGTACTCATGGAAGCGTATCTATGTAAACGTACTCATGTAAGTGTATCTATGTAAACGTACTCATGTAAGTGTATATATGTAAACATACTCATGTAAGCGTATCTATGTAAACATACTCTTGTAAGCGTATCTATGTAAACATACTCATGTAAGCGTATCTATGTAAACGTACTCTTGTAAGCGTATCTATGTAAAGGTACTCATGTAAGCGTATCTATGTCAACGTACTCATGTAAGTGTATCTATGTAAGCGTACTCATCTAAGTGTATCTGTGCAAACGTACTCATGTAAGCGTATCTATGCAAACGTACTCTCGTAAGCGTATCTATGTAAACATACTCATGTAAGCGTATCTATGTAAACGTACTCTTGTAAGCGTATCTATGTAAACGTACTCATGTAACATGTAATGTATTAGTATAGACTCATGAATGAACTGACTCTTGTGTGATTCCTTATGCTTAGAATGGTAAGTAGTATCTCCTAACTATACCTATAATAGTTACTAACAATGTACATGTATGACCTGAAGTATGCCTTTGCTACCCAAAGGTACTGAACTGACTGAGGAAAATTTTTATGTCTACATATGTATACATGATATATAACTAATATTTAGTTGACATTCGGACGAATAACCGATACTCTGTAACCACATCCCAACGAGGAAAAGGAAATAGAGTGAGTTGGCCTTCCTAAGTCCTTTAAGAATTTCTTATATAACTGTACTTATATGGGTATGCATTTGATAACATAAAAGCATAAAGAAGTTTTGTAAAACCTTTGAAAAGGTTAATATCTAAGAAAGGATCGACTTGATGTCAGTTTATAAAATGGTTTGAAAGTATTTCATTGATAAAACAGTTTAAGTATAAAGAAACCTTTGTTTTAAACACAATTGTAAAAGAGTTTGAAATGAAACATACAATGTTTAATAAACAGTTTAATAAAGTGTTTTAAACACATAAAAACATTTAAGATAAACATTTGAAGAAATCTGTTTGGTAAATCAGTTAATGTATAGTAAATCCATTTGCATGTTAATTATTAATCACATGTGATTGATATAATAACTAAACATGATTCAAATTTTATCCCCCCCCCCCCAAATAAGCATTTATAAACATTTATAAACATTTAAAAGGTTAATTCAAGGGATATGAACTCACCTGTAGTGAGCGGATCGGAAGGAAGTGTTGGACAAGTGCTTGGTGTCAAGTGAAGACTTAGACACACACAATGATCCTAATTACATATGAAGACATATGTATATAAACAATTAGTGATTATAACACTGATTAAACATGTATTAACATCCTATCGCAAGGAAAACACTTTGGTTAAGTGTTAGGAGGCTATCAGGTTGCAACAAAGGAGTGCAAGGCCTCATACGGGAGTTCATGGTCCAATGACCATGTTGGTTGGAGTTTACTGTGACAACCCGATATTTCAACTCTTTGTAATGATCTAAAAGGTCAAGCATTGTAACCACTTTTGAGTTAATAAAATTAACTTTCATAATAAAATGTCCAAATAGTTCTATTTAAATTCCTTCTATGTTTAAATGTCTTTAAACCCTGATCGTACGTAAAAAGAACGCCCAAATCCGATTTCGTATATTGAAGTTATAATTTTCCAAGTTCAGCTTAGCAACAGACAGCTAAAAACTCGAATCGGAGATCGAGCGACTTTTGGCCGGAATGACCTAAACGAGAATCGAAGGTCTCGACAATGGTATTTCAGCGGTAAAAAGTCTTGCAAAAACCAACGTCAGATAAAGAAGTTATGAATTTTTGAAAAAATTCCTTAAACACGATGAGTTATAAAATAAATAATAAAAAATAATTTCGGAAATTGCCAACATAGTCTAAACGAAAGTTGTAGAGCGTAGTCTCACTTACGCGTGGATATAAAGACCATCAAAAACGGAGTTCGTATGAAAAAGATATGAATTTTTGAAGTTTATTAAATAAAATTATATTTATTTAATTCAAAAATCAAGCATTATCTGAAGAGGAGTCAGCGTCCTCATCCGAGGTACGCGCTGCGTACCCCTGTACGTAGTGCGTACCCGAGGGCCTTGGCCTTTGATCGTCCACGTCGCCCTATGCGAGGCTACCGACCTGTCCGACCCGCCATCCCATCCGACCCGCCAGACTAATCCGTCCCATCCGAAGCCGAGGCAGTCGAGGCTTCGGTTATGCATGACGTACGCGTACGAGCCACATCCGAGCATACGCCCCGCGTACGAGGCTTCTCAGACCCCCCTATAAATAGCATGCGAAGGCTTCCGAAAAACTTGCTCATTTCTCTCCTTTCTCTCACGATATTGCCTCGTTTTCTGTGTCCGTTCAAACCCGAAGCTCTAGTCTTTTTGCTCAAGTCCCGAGGGTCGATTTTACTCCCGAGATTCCCGAGAATCCCGAGAAAAATCCGTTTCCCGAGTCGAAACTATGCCCGGTTTTCCATCTCACTATCTTCAAACTTTCAAGTGAATTCATACCCATTAATTTACCTTTTACATGTTCTATAAATTCTTTTATATGCTTTCAAGGGGGGGATTACAAGTAAAACACACGAGTATTATCGTGTGTTACATAAAGAACTCTTTTATATGCTGTTATATATCCAAATCACATGCGATTTGCAAACTTTATAAGGAACTTCCATATATATAACATATGTTAAAATAGCATTCTATCTTTTGAAATATAAATTGTCGTAATGCATGTATAAACTATGCTTTCATAACAAATGATTCCTTTTTCTAGGTATTTCTAAACAAACGAGACACACTTTTAGAAAACTATAATAGGTATAGTTTTACGAACAAATTTCTAACTCTTATGTACTAGAAACATGAATTTCAAGAAGTCACTTTCGTATACAAGAACAAACTTAACATTTTAACAAGTAGATCTGTTTTTATACCACGGTTTTGTGAGACACTAACTTCATGTACGTTCGAGTACACATTTCAAGTCCTGTATTATATACCAGAATCCCTTGGAGGGGGAGCATGGTGTTTGTGTATAGATCTATACAGGCTTGACAACCCGCGCCCTGACTGTTAGCTGCAGTCCACCGTTTGGAGTGACAAACGTCATAACATTCCAACGCCTGAAGAACGTTGTGTATAGGCATTCCGAGTCAATAGTATGGTTATAAAACTCACATGGGGTATTAAAAATGCATTGATTTACAAGGTTTTCAAACACATTGGTTATTTTACACTTACATACACTTTTAGAAACAAACATTGGTCTTGAGTGAAGGCCACTTTTATACTAGTAGAAAATATAGGATTTTCTAAACACAAACAAACAAAGACAAAACATTTCATTTCATACAAACATTTTCACTTAAATACTTATGAAACTCACCAGCTTAAATATTGATCTACTCTTTCAAAATTTCTTGTATGTCCCAGGAAATCAGTAATTTCAGGTATTCATTTTGCTTTTGACGAAGGGATGCTGCGGCGCCAGTTTATTCTCGTATTTTGACATCATATTGTAATTGGTTTTGAACATGTAACTTTTGAAAAATGTAAACTTTCAATTATATATATGATGGTTGTATTGCTTTCTTTACTATGTATTCATTTGTTACGTTACCACATGAAGTCATCCGCCCCCGAACGTTTCCGCCGTTCAGGTTTGGGGGTGTGACATTTACGGACTAGGGGAGTTTACTACTGGCCATAAACTCTCAATTCGTCACCAAAAGGGGCTTAAAACTCTAAGGGCTTAAGTATTTAAGTGCTCCAAAGCTTTAAACAAGTGTTTGGGTGGGTTTAAGGTCCTAAAATGACCTTGTATGGTGTTTACGGCCCTAGGACCACACCCCCATGATTTTATGGCCATAAACTCATGGTAAGGAGTTCCATTTCGTGAATTGTGGTCCTTAGGTCAATGGTGTAAGGTTCTATGTCACTAACCAAGGCTTACTAAGGTGTTAGGGTGTCATTTGCACACTAAAAAGGGGTTTACGTCCCAAGAACATGCCTTAGCAGTAAACTCCTTGAATCTCATGATTTCTTATGTTTTCTAAGCTCTAAATATGATAAACCTAGTGTACAATGAGTTAGATCAAGAGTACTTACGATCTAGGAGCTTGAATGGTTGGTTTTGGCAAAGAACACTAGTGTGTGTTCTTGGCGTTCTTGGTGAAACTTGAAGATCCACAAAATGGAATGATTTCACGGATGAAATCATGTAAGATTACTAGTTCATGCAAGATATCAACTAGTTAAGACAATAAGCTTACGAGTTTTAAAGATCGGGGACGAAGATCGGGATGATACTTGAGAGGATTTGGGCCAAATGGAAGGGAGGAATGAACAAATGACCACCTCTTCATCATATAAGCAAGAGTTTACGGCCCACATGGTGTTTTCGGCTGTAAACTCCCATGTGTTGGCCGTGAACTCCTTGCATGGGTGTTTAAGTTCATTTCTTTGAGCTAAAACTTCGGTCGATAAACCCCGACACTTATTCCTTAAGTGTACAAGGCTCAGAATGCTCAAATAAATTTCTAATTGTGCTAAGAGATAACAGCATTGAGTTTGACTTTCAAAGAAGTGTTAGACTGAACTAGATGGAAAATTTCTGGTTGTCACACTAATCCTGACCCAGATCCCGCTCCATGTCGTGTAATCACCATACTGAAAACAAAAACAATAATGTCATGGTCATGCATACTCTTGAGACATCTCACCCACTCTCCAAGTTTCCTGGTTCTATCTCAGCCCTCCTTCATTCGAGTACGGATCCTCAGCTTCCAGTAGTACGGGCCCATACTACCTTTCACATCTATTCGTACCTTCCTCATGAATTGCCTTGACTTCACCAAGTCCCTTTCTACTAATACAAGTTTTAACTAATCTTATCCTAGGCTTATCCTAGGGCATTCTCCGAGCTACTCTCTGCTATCAGCTGCACAAGGAGTCCCTACCATCTTTCCCTAAATAGCTTGCGGATACTATTAAATATCCATTCACTAGTTAGTTAAAGCTAGCCGGAAGCCTTATAGCACAAAAAAAGCAGCATTCGTGCATTGAGTATCCAAAACCAGGCATAAACTAATCAGGATACCATACTGCTGATTAACCCGCCCTAACATATAGCCTAATAAACTCATACAACAGGCATATAAGGCATCCTCCATATATCTTTAGCCCTAATTTAGCATGCAATTCTCATAATCATATCATATAACATTACGTATCAAGTATGGGTATTTTGGTGAAAATTTACTTGAGCTCGGCCGGTCGCACGCATCACACACCTCGTTCTTTCTCAAATTTCTTTAACTTAGATCTTAGATAATTATTTTCTTGTGAAAATCCTTCAAGCCCTTGATTTGAGTCCTGACACCCCCAAGGTGTGTCTCCTAATCCCTCAAACCAAGGCTCTGATACCAACTTGTAACATCCCAAATTTCGAGTCCAAAACTTTTTTTTAATTAAATAATTTATAAAATCATTTACTGAAAACACTGTCGATATTATATCAATCCATAAACCATCATGAACACGTCTCAAAATCAAAACATCGAACAATAATAAAAATCGGAGTACAATCTTAGAAAACTCAGTGCGGAATCATGTGTGATGTGTTGCTACGCCGCCGGATCTTTACCCTTGGATGAAGGGGTACCTGAAACCAAAACTAATTCTATAAGCACAAATCTTAGTGAGTTCGCCCATCATACCGCATACTATACAATCATACATGCCATCGGGCAATTCTGGTGTGCCCGATCTACCCAGGTCAAGCTATTCTGGGGTGTTGACTAGATGTTTCAAGTCATTCTGGGGTGCTGACTACCCATGTCAGGCCATTCTGGTGTTCTTGCCTACCCTCCGGTCTATCTTGCCTAGTAACCGGGACTATTTCACCCCTACTATTATCATATAATAACATATCATAAACATGATGTCAGACATATCTGGGGTGTCCGACCTACCCTTCGGTCCTAATAACCGATCAGGGGACTATTCCCTTCCTAATAACACTAGTTGGTCGGCCATGGTGCCTTAGACCCACTTATACCGGAAGGTAACTCACCTCGATATCGCGTAGTGTCTGCACTGTCCCCGACATGAAAATTGACTTTCCTTGACTCCTCAATCCCTACACTACAACTCTTACTAATTTATCAATTCGTACTCACAACCCTCACAAGGGGTCAACCCAAGTCATGGTCAAAGTCAACTTTGGTTAAAGTCAACCTCCAGTTGACTTGACTCACCAAGTTGGTCTACCAACTCGTCAAGTCCCTACTCCTTCAAAATGATCCAAACCCCGACTCCATTTGTCGAGTCTAGGAACTACTCCACGGATCCTCCTTCAACCATAAAATAAGGACCATCTTCAAATGACTGGCTGAGTTCACCTTGAACTCATCGAGTTCATCTCCTTCATAAGAATGTGTTTAGTCTATGAGTCGCCGAGTTGTATGAACAACTCGTCGAGTCTGTATTCATGGTTTGGGATATTTCCTTGGACTCGCTGAGTTTGTTCATACACTCGTCGAGTCCCATGATTTCCAGGTCTATAATCACGTCCTTCTCTGTTGAGTCCCCCTTTTAGAAACAACCAGATTCCTCAAAAACAAAAGGTTGGGGAACCAACGCTCAACTCTCCGAGTCCCAAGAATGACTCAACGAGTCTCCTAAAGTCGATGTCCATAAAATCGATTTCTGTTGAGCTCATCTGTCACACCCCCAAACCAGAACAGCGGAATTGTTCGAGGGCGAATGACTTTATGTAGTATTGTAACAATTGAATACATTGTAAATAAAGTAAACACAACCATCATATATATATATATAATTTAAAATTTACATTGTTGAATGATACTTGTTTCAAAAACAAATTACTATATGATGATAAAATGAGTTTAAAGCTGACGCCTTAGCATCACTTCTCCAAAAGCTGAAGTTTACCTGTATTACTGAATCCCTGAGAAATACAAATAGATTTGAAAGAGTAGATGAGCATTTAAGCTGGTGAGTTCATAAGTATTTAATGTCAATGTTTTTATAAATTTGAATGAATTTGTTTGTAGATGTTTGAAAACTCCTAGAAAATCCCATATTTCCTACTAGTATACAAGTAGTCTTCTACTAAGACCCAATTGTTTTGAATATTTGCTTCTAAAATTTCAATATTTTTCCATAATTGTGTGGTAATTTAAAAGTTCCAAAATCTGTAATATAATAGTGTTTTCATGCCTAGAATAGTAGATTTATGTATGTATAAAATCACTAAAGAATTTGATAACCCTGTAAATCAAAGTGTTTTTAATACTCCATATGAGCTGTACAACCATGCTATTGACCCAGACTGCCTGTAACAACGTTCATCAGGCGTTTGAATGTTATGACGTTTTTCATCCCAGACCTGCCGGTCTAACTGTGGCTAACAATTTAGGTGCGGGATTGTCAATCCCGTATAGATCTATACACAAGTATCACGCTCTCCTTACCAGAGATTATGGTATATAATATAGGACTGTAACTGCATACTTGCATGTACGTGAAGTTGAATGTTTCACAAAACTTAGTACCCAATAGATTTACGTATGAAAAGTCCGTTTCTTCTTGTATATGAAAGTATTTCCTTGATATAGTACTTATAGTATGTAAAATCTCATGATTTACTTGTAAACTATACCTATTATAGTTTTTCCAAAAGTATGTTTCGTTTGTATGGTAAACCCTAGTGTAGTGTAGATTTTATATGTAAAGTGTAACATTTGAAATAACATTATTGCACATTTATACTCAAAATATAAATAAAGTGTTTGATATTTATATAAAAACATGTTTCATTTCAAAAAGACAGAGTGTTATCGTGATAAGTTGCATGAGAATGTTTCGTATGATAGTTATAAATCACATATGATTGATTTTATATAACAAAAGTATAAAAAAATATTGATGTTATTCACACGAGAATAATCGTGTGTTTACTTGTATTACCCCCTCCTTAAAAGTGTATAAAAGCATTACAAGCATTCGAAAACGTAGTTATAGGAGTATGTACTCACTTGATAGATTGAAGAAGGTGAGACGAAAACCGAGCAAAACTTTGACAGGAGAAAGCAGATTTCTCAAGAATCATGGGAATCTCGGGAGCGAATAACTTCCTTCGGGACTTGGGTATGAAAATCGGGGCTTCGGGATATTTGTTGCACGCAAAACGGAGTAAAAACGCAAGAGAAGGAGAGAAAATGAGAAATTAGGCCCGGAACCCTCACATCCGTTTTATAGGGGCTGGAAACCCTCGGTACACGGGGCGTAATCCTTTACGCTGGGTGTAATGGACGTCATGCATGACGCCCTTCGGATGGGAGGTCTGATGGGAGAGCCTGTGGCCGATGGGACGAGGCTCCTATCCTCTGGTACGCGGGGCGTAAATGGATTTTTCCAACTTCTAAATTGGATAAATTTTGCGTACGAGCTTCGTTTTCACGTTATTTATATCCACGCGTAGGTGAGAATGTACTCTACAACTTTCATTTAGACTCCGTCGGAAAATTTTGACTTTATTTTTATTATATTATTTTTAACAGGCCGGGACACGAAAAATCCGTTAAAAATCCGTAATTTCTTCATCCGATGTCCGTTTTCGACAGACTTTTTACCGTTGTACTACTATTGTTGAGATATTTGATTCTCATTTAGGTTGTTTTCGCTAGAAATCGCTCGATCTCTATTTCGAGTTTTTAGCTGTCTAACGCTATACCGAAATTTTGAAAAATCGTAACTTCCTCATACGAAGTCAGATTTGGGCGTTCTTTTTATGTATGTTCACAGTTTAATGATATCTATGAATTTTATTTAGATACCTAAGGCTAATAAGTATTTTATTGAAATTTCTCGTTTTACGTTTAATCGTATTGATGGTTTTTTGTTGTGAATCTTAGGTTGGTCATAACTTCTTCGTTATAACGTGGTTTTTAGTGTTCTTTATATTTCTGAAACCCTTGACACGATATCTATCATTTATGAAATCTAGTAGATGACTTTTGAACATTTTATTTTTGACAATAATTCCATTATTTCAAAAGAGGTTACAATTCTTGACTTTTTAGGTTATTACATTGATTCGAAATATCGAGTTGTCACATCATCCCCCCGTTAGAGGGAATTTCGTCCCGAAATTAAATGTAAAGTAAATATTTGTGGATTAGGGAAAGAGATGCGGATACTTTAGTTTCATCTGATCTTCTCGCTCGCAAGTGTATTCAGGTCCCCGTTTTGCATTCCAACGTACCTTTACAGTGGGTATGCCACTTTGTTTTGTTCTTTTAATTTCACTATCCATGACCTCAATTGGTTCCTCTACAAAGTGGAGACTCTAGTTGATTTCGATTTTGTCTAGAGGGACGACGAGGGTCTCATCAGACAAACATTTCTTCAAGTTTGACACATGAATGGTAGGATGTACGTTATTGATTTCCTACGGTAGTCGAAGTTTGAATGCTACTGGGCCGATCCTTGCAAGGATCTCGAATGGTCCGATACATCTTGGGTTTAGTTTCCTACATTTTCCGAAACGTATTAAACCCTTCCAGGGCAAGACCTTCAATAGCACTTGGTCCCCAACCTGAAATTCTAAGGGCTGCCGTCTTTTGTTCGCATAACTCTTTTATCTGTCTCTTGAAGCCTTTAGTCGTTCCCTAATTCCTACAATCTTCTTAGTCATTTCTCTTATAATTTTCGGGCCTGTGAGAGCGTTGTCGGGTACTTGTCCCATAGCTAGTTTTGTGTCACCCACTTCATCCCACTACAGTGGTGATCTGCACTTCCGTCCATAGAGGACTTCGAATGGAGCAACTTTAATGCTGGAGTGATAGCTATTGTTGTATGAGAATTTGACTACTGGTAAATGGGTATCCCATGCTTTACCAAAATCGATTACACAAGCTCTTAACATATCTTCCAAAGTCTGTATGGTCTTCTCACTTGGACCGTCGGTTTGTGGATGGTAAGCAGTACTCATGTCTAGTTTCATTCCAAGAGATTTTTGTTGTGATTTCCCTAATCGCGAGGTGAACCTACTATCTCTGTTGGAGATAATGGATATTGGTACACCATGTAGTCGCACAATCTCTCGGATGTATGTTTGAGCTAGCTTCACCATCTTGTCGGTTTACTTTATGGGTAGGAAGTGTGCGGATTTTGTTAATCTACCGACGATTACCTAGATGGTGTCTAGCCCACCTGTTGTTTTGGGTAATTTGGTTATGAAGTCCATGGTTATCCACTCCCACTTCCATTCAGGTATTTCGGGTTGTTGTAGTAATCCTGATGGATTTTAGTACTCTACCTTGACTTTGGCGCAAGTCAGACACTTGCCCACATAGGTAGCGATCTCTGCTTTCATGTTCGGCCACCAATACAGTTTCTTGAGGTCCATATACATCTTCTCCAAACAAGGATGCATGGAGTATCGAGTCTTATGAGCCTCGTTCTTAACCAAGTCTCTGAATCCACCAAACTTCGGTGTCCATATCCGAACCACGAAGTAACGAACTCTGTCGTCCTTGACTTAAAAATTCTTATCCATTCCCCTTAAGACTTCACCCGTCACAATCTCTGTTTTCAAGGCTTCCCTCTGAGCTTCCTTGATTTGTGTGGACAGGTGTGAATGGATTGTCATGGTTAAGGATTTCACTCGGTGGCCCGAGTATTCCTTTCGACTAAGAGCATCAGCCACCACATTTGCGTTTCTTGGATGATAATGAATTTTGCGTTCGTAGTAATTTAACAGTTCAAACCATCGTCTTTGCCTCATGTTGAGTTCCTTTTGATTGAGGATGTGTTGAAGGCTCTTGTGATCAGTAAAGATTGTGCATTTCGTGCCATAGAGACAGTGTCTCGAAATCTTTAAGTCGAAAATGACTGCTCCCAGTTTGAGGTCGTGTGTAGTGTAGTTGACCTCGTGGTCTTGACTTGTCTCGAGGCTTAGGCGATGACCTTTCCTTGTTGCATTAGATCACATCTAAGACCTTTCTTAGATGCATCAAAGTAGACCACGAAGTCTTCTGTTCCTTATGGCAAGGACAATATAGATGCGCTGCATAGTGCTTGCTTCAGTGTTTGGAATGCAGCATCCTGTCTATCTTCCTAATAGAAAGTTATCCCCTTCTGGGTCAAGGTGGTAAATGGTTTAGCAATCTTTGAGAAGTTTTGTATAAATCTTCAGTAATAGCCAGGAAGACCCAGGAATTACCCGATTTCCGTTGGGGTTTTAGGAGCTGACCAGTTCTCGATTGCCTTGATTTTGGAGTGGTTTGCGTGTATCCTGTCTTTGCTAACCACGTGACATAGGAAATCTACTTTCCGAATCCAAAATTCACAGTTTGAAATTTTTGTGTATAGCTTCTCCTTTCTCGACCTTTCCAAGATTTGTCGGAGATGTTGACCATGTTCCTCTTTACCCTTTGAATAGATGAGTATATCGTATATGAACACGATCACAAATTTTCCAGGAGTGAACGACACACTCAGTTCATTAAGTCCATGAACACCGTCGGTGCATTTGTTAATCCAAAGGGCATCACTACAAACTTGTAGTGACCATAAAGAGTTCGAAAGGCTGTTTTGGGGACATCTCCTTCCAAGACTTGTAGCTGATGATACCCGGATCTCAAATCGATCTTCGAGAAATAACTCACTCCTTGGAGTTGGTAGAACAAATCATCGATGCGTGGGAAGGGATATCAGTTCTTGATAGTGTGCTTGTTGAGTTCCTGGTAGTCGATGTACATGCGGAAAGCTCCGTCCTTCTTCTTTTCAAACAGGACTGGTGCTCCCCAAGGTGAGAAGCTTCGTCTAATGAATCCTTTGTTGATTAGTTCGTTTAATTGACTGGATAATTCTTGCCTCTCATATGGTGCTAGACAATACGACGACTTAGCTACTAGGGTAGCTCCTAGAACTAAATCGATCCTGAACTTGACTTGTCATTCTGGTGGGACTCCTGGAAGATCTTCAGGGAAGACATCAGGAAAATTGCAGAGTTCTGGAATGTCTATGAGGTCTTTCGCTTCTTTTTCCTTGTCTACTATGTGGGCTAAGAAGGCATGGTACTCCTTACGCATGTATTTTTTTGGCTTTGACGCAAGAGATGATCTGTAAATTGGTACCGGGCTTGTCACCATAAATGACAAGAGTTTCGCCGTTTGGCAGATTTAGACGAACAGCCCTTTCGTGCAAAAGTATATCGGCATGGTGTAGGCTTAACCAATCCATACTGATGATGACACCAAAGCTCTTTATAGTGATCGAAATTAGTTCGATTTGAAATGAATGGTCGTTTAGAGTTAGTGTGCAGCCTATGTACATATCGTTTGTGCTTTCTATTCTACCGTTTGGCATTTCTACTGTAAATATCTTATTGAGTGATTGAGGGTTCTATTTAAGGATGTGTTTCAATTTATGACTCACGAAACTGCTCTCCGCACCACAATCAAAGAGTATCCATGCATAAGCGTTATTGAGGAGAAACGTACCTGTAACCACTGTGGGATCAACTATTGCTTCGTTCTACCCTATTGCTAGCACCCTTCCTTTGCGACCAGCATTCCTTGCCTTAGGGCAGTCCCTCTTGTAGTGTCCAACCTCACCATACCCATAACACGTATGGCCCACTCTGACTACCGGGACTTGAGTGATTGGTCATGACGGTGCCTTACAAAAACGGGCAGTGTGCCCCTTCTTGTTGCAGTTGTTGTAGTGCATCTCCTGACAATTTCCATTGTGATGTAAATTCCATTTGCTACACTTCGGTAGGTTCCCAGCGTATTTCTTCACTGGTGCAGAGGTAACAGGAGCAGCATTGGGAGTAGTAGCGGCATGGACTACCATTATTTGTTGCTTCTTGGAAGGTTCCTGTCAAAACTAACTCTTCCTCTTGTTCCAAAACTTATTCTTGCTGTTGTTGTTGGTACTAATGTTGTTGTTGTTGTTGTTTCCTATGTTTTGCTCCAGGACAGCAGTTGCGAAGCCTTGACAGATTCCATGGTCAACGATAGGTTGTGCCAACTGTTTGGCACTATCGAAAGTGACTGGTTTGGAAGCTAGTACACTTCCTCGAATCTGGGGTGACAGTCGCCAGATGTATCTTTCGATCTTCTTACTCTCTAGAGCAACCATCCCTGGGGAAAGGATTGCCAAATAACTAAACCTGTTGGTATAGGTTGTGATGTCCAAGCCTAACATAGTTAGGCCCCAAAGTTCCAGCTCTAGCTTTTGTACTTCGCCCCTTCCATCACGTCAGAGCTCTCACGGAGAATGTACAAGTGGCAAATTTTACCTTGCTCACTTCCAGACATGCACAAATCTCGAAAACCGCTTCTGTTTTCTCTATCCATTGTGATAGAGCCATTATCCCTCCAGATCCATTAAAAGTCATGGGCTTGTTATTGGTGAAGTCCTTGAAGGTGCAATCCCCTGAACGACCCTGACATTGGCCATTCGTAGAGCTATTCACTCCCCCTCCGGAACCATTATTACTCATTTGTGCCATTGCTGTTGTAACTGCAGCTGTTACAGCTGCTATCAAAGCATCATTATCCATCGATGGAGGTGGTGGTGGTGGAGGTGTTGCTTTGTTGACACGGTGTGTAGATCTACAGGGTGGCATCGTTCTTCTAGAGAAATAGAATAAAGAACATAAGTCTTTAATGATTGGAAGCTGTGCGTTAATAAATTTGCTATTTTTATCAATTTATGAATTCGACTTACCTACCCAAGGTTTATGTGACAACCCGAAAGTTCCATTATGTACAAACCATATCAAATCAATAGAAGTTAAAACAGTTACAGTGAAATTCCAGACATTGGGTATAAGTTTGAGTATTTCAAGATTTGCAGTTAAGGAGATATCAGGAGAGTGGATGCACTAGGGTTTAGTGCAACGCTGTTATTCCAAAACTCTAGAATATTAGGGTTCAATTCCGGAATAAAAATATTTTCTGCCAAAAAATCCCAGGACTATATATAGAAATATGAACCAAAATAATTCATTAGTTACATTTCCAGTTAGAGAAAAGCCAAAATTCACTCTCACGGATCTTTGGGTTTTTATCCCAAATTGGGAGTACTTCGATGTAGTTGTATTATATAGCTTAGATTATGTTTTATAACCTCAAAATCGAATCAAAACCCCAAGATTTGGGAGTTTACTGCCCAAGAACACTTAGGGAGTAAACTCCATTTTAACGGCCAAAAGTGTCCCAATGTCCCTCAAAGCCTTGGAACTCAACCTAGGGACTACCATTGCATGTTTTGGACACAAAATCATATAGAATCAAAGGTTTAAAGTGAGTTCACGACCAAGGAGGTTCTTGGGCCGTGAACCCCATGTTTAGGTGCCAAAATGACCTAAAAATCCTCCTTAAGCCAAGAGACTAATTTGGGCATGTATCTAAATGAGTTTAGGACTAGCTAACACACTTAGAACACTAAGAGTAAGGTGTTCACAACCCAAAAGGTTCTAGGGCCCTGAACTCCATAAAATGGTGCCAAATGGTGCCATAAACTCTTCTAAATCCAAATACAAAAGCCTAGTTTAGTTCCTAGTTAATTTAGGGACTTGAAAACACCATAAACATCCTCCCAAGGGAGATTACGGCCCGTAATCTCCAAGGGAATATGGTCCCAGGGCCGTAAACTCCTAAAAGGAGTTATATTATTCCCTAAACCCTTCCAAGGATTAAACCACCAAGTCAAATTGCTTCTAGAAATAATTTAGGACTTCAAAACAAAAAATGACACTAAGTCTAGGAGTTCACGGCCATAAACACAAGGGTTTATGACCGTAAAGTTTAATGAAGAGTAAACACATACATAAGGTCTTTTTGGAACCCTAAAACCCTTTAGCCTTGTCCCACAACAACTTAGATACAATCCTAGAGGCTAATAACACTTGATAAAGGTGTTTAGCATGTCCTAGGGTGTCTGGACTTTTTTATTAGTTGTTTATAGACTAATTTGTTACATATATGTGATATTATATGTTAACTAGGATCATAGAGTGTGTTCAAGACTTCACTTGACACCTAGCCATCCTACCTCTTCAGTTCATCCGTATCACCCACAAAAGGTGAGTTCATACCCCTTCATCAATGTTTTAACTATTTTTAAATATTTTATGGGGGGATACAAGTAGAATCATGCTACTTATTATATCAATCACATGTGATTAATAAGCAACATTCAAATGATTTACTACTGATTAGCCGTTTCACCAAACAGTTTCCTTCGAATGATTTTCATAAACACTTTATATGTTTAAAACTCCTTATTACACTGTAAATTGCACCAAACAGTTTCCTTCGACATCAAGTCGATCTTTCTTAGAAAATATTTATGTTCAAAGGTTTTTACAAAACCTATTTTATGCTTTTATATTATAAATTGCATGACTCTATATGTATGGTTATATAAGAAATGTTTAAAAGACTTAGGAAGGCTATCCACCTTGTTTACTTTTCCTTGATTTCGATGTGGTCTGATAGGATATCTGGTACCCGTCCGAAGGTCGTTTAAATATTAGTTATATATCATGTGTACATATATAGTCATAAAAGGTCTTTCCAGTTCATCCAATGCCCTTGGATAGCAAGGGTATACATCCATGTTCATACGTACCAATTATATTACTAGTAAGCTACCATATGGGTAGTTTAGGAAGATACTAGAACTATTACTAGAACATGATATCATACAATGAGTCAGTTCATTCATGAGTCAATACTTGCTAGATAGAGAGAACATACATTATAGCTAGAACATTACAAGACATTACTATACAGTTACATGATTACGTTTACAAAGAGATTTTGTTATAAGCATGCCTATACTTGTATAGTTATATAAGTAATGTTTAAAAGACTTTGGAAGGCTATCCATGTTGTTTCCTTTTCCTCGATTTGGATGTGGTCTGATAGGATATCGGTTACCGTCCGAAGGTCGTTTAAACATTAGTTATATATCATGTATACATATATGGATATAATAGTTCCTTTTAGTTAGTTAAGTACCTTTTGGGTAGAAAAGGCATACGTTATATACATTACATTACTATGAGTACATATACAACTATACTAGAGGAAGAACATATACAAATGTACTAGAAAGAGAACATATACAACGATACTAGAAAAGGCATACGTTATATACATTACATTACTATGAGTACATATACAACTATACTAGAGGAAGAACATATACAAATGTACTAGAAAGAGAACATATACAACAAAGGACGGACGGACAGAGTGAGAGGACCATCCAAACACTGGAAGATATGTTGCGAGCCTGCGTGATTGACTTTGGGAAGGCATGGGATTCTCATTTACCCCTTGTCGAGTTTTCCTATAATAACAGTTATCACACGAGCATCAAGGCTGCTCCATTCGAAGCTCTCTACGGCCGAAAGTGCAGATCCCCTCTTTGCTGGGCTGAGGTGGGTGATACCCAATTAGCCAGGGGGCAAGCTACCGATGGTACTCTCACCGGTCCGGAGATCATTCGGGAAACGATAGAGAAAATCGTTCAGATCCGTGAACGATTGAAAGCCTCTAGGGACCGACAGAAGAGCTACGCTGATAAACGAAGAAAACCTTTGGAATTTCAGGTGGGAGACCGAGTCCTTCGCAAGGTCTCACCCTGAAAGGGCTTAATACGCTTCGACAAGTGTGGGAAGCTTAATCCGAGGTACATAGGGCCATTCGAGATTCTTGAAAGAGTCGGCCCCGTAGCTTACAAACTCGACCTACCCGACACACTTCGTAACGTACATTCTACATTCCACGTATCTAACTTGAAAAAGTGTCTGTCCTACTAGACTCTTGTAATCCCACTCGACGAGATCGAGATCAACGAGAGTCTCAACTTCGTGGAAGAACCTGTAGAGATCATGGACCGTGATGTCAAGCAGACGAAGCAAAGCCGTATCCCTATCGTGAAGGTTCGCTGGAACGCCAAGCGAGGACCGAAATTCACTTGGGAACGCGAGGATCAGATGAAACAGAAATACCCTCATCTTTTCGCTTAACTAATTGTAACTTCTTATTTGCTTAAATTTTAATTTCGGGACGAAATTCCTTCTAACGGGGGGATGATGTGACAACCCGAAATTTCCATTTGTACGAACAATATCTATTCAATAGAAGCCAGTCCAGTTTCATTGATTTTCAGACTTTTCCGAACAAGTTTGTGTACATTAGGGTTTACGTTTAAGGAGATATCAGGAGAGTGGATGCTCCTGGGTTTGTGAAACTTGAACATTCCAAGTATCATAATGTCATAGTCCAGATTTCCAGAATAAAAATATTTTCTGCCAAAATATTTCAGGACTATAAATAGATTTCTAAATTAAATTAATTCATTATTCACAAATCCAACTACAGAAAAGCCATTTTCTCTCTGACGGATCTTCGGGTTTTCATCCCGGATTGTGAGTCTACTTTCCTAGATGTGTTTTATTACTTGTATTATGCTTTATAACATAGATTACATGTCTAAAATGCAAGATCCGGGAGTTTACCGCCCAAGAACGTTCTTGGGGAGTAAACTCCAAAATGGAGCTTTAAGGCTACCTAGTCCCGTTTCCTTGTTAGACAACTAGTTAAGGACTTAATGTATAAACATTTGAGGCTAGAAATCATCCAAGATCATAAGGCTTTTGGAGTTTACGGCCCAAGAGTTCTTGGACCGTAAACACCATTTCCAAGGGCCAAAGTGAGCCCTAAATCACCCCTAAGGCTTAAGGCATATACCCTTTAATGCTTGTAGCTAATTTGGACACCAAAACACTTCAAAATCATAAGGTTTTAGGAGTTTACGGCCACGGATATCTCTTGGGCCGTAAACCCGTTTTTAAGGGCTATAAGTGCCCTAAATCACCCCTAAGGCTTTGAGACAATTACCCTTGAATACATAGGACTTGAATGGGGATTAAACTTCACAAAAATCATCCGTAAAAGGGAGTTTACGGCCAAGGAACATCACTTGGGCCGTAAACTCCAAGTAAAGGCACAAATGTGTGCCTAATGTCCCCTTTAGCCTTAGATAAAAACATAGAAGCCATCCTACATGTGCAAGAGACTTAAAAGAATTAAAACCAACACCCCATAGGACTTTACGGCCATAAACTCTAGGGGATATGGTCTTTAGGCCGTAAAATCCTCTATGGAGCATTCTAGGGCCTTAAACTACTTCAAGGATTATTCCAACAAAGCTAGGCTTATTCTAGGATCAATATAGCACCTTAAAACACCCAAAACCACCAAGTGAGGAGTTCACGGCCGTAAACTCCAAAGGTGGGGTTTGTTGGGTGGTAAGCTATTTTACAAGGTCATTTGGTGCTTCAAACCCCTTTGCCTTGTCCCGTATCGACTTAGATGCAACCCTTAGGACCTATAACATTTATACAAAGTGTTTTCACGTTCCTAAGTGTCCCAAATTATTTTATTAAGTTATTATTTGTCTAATTAGTTATATATATATGCTTATTATATGATAACTAGG
The DNA here is from genome assembly GCF_002870075.4 of Lactuca sativa. Classification (NCBI taxonomy): domain Eukaryota; kingdom Viridiplantae; phylum Streptophyta; class Magnoliopsida; order Asterales; family Asteraceae; genus Lactuca; species Lactuca sativa. The sequence goes on along the minus strand of NC_056627.2, from coordinate 688,975 downwards.
CTCGTGCGTGTAAACAAGTCTCCGTTTGCCACCTAGCACGGTATCCGACACTGCAATTCAAACAACTCACCACAAGTGAGTCCATACCCCTTTAATCAACATTTGAAATGATTTTAAATGTTTTAAATACTTTATGGGGGGGGGGGGGATACAAGTCAAACACGTATAGTTATTGCTTCAATCACATGTGATTGCATTTAATCACATGTGATTAATAACTACGACCATTCGTATGTCGTCGTTACCAGTCGATAGTATGGTGCAATTATCACATCTTACCTTATTAAGGTAGTTAGTACAACAGTAGTTCCTATAAAACAAAACTACAGTACTGCATTGATTTACCTATTACATATTTTTAGTGATAACCTCACTTAAACATAAAATGTACAAACTATATTTTATTAAATGATAGTTACATTTGGTAAATTACATACTTTTACAACAAACGAGCATACAAAACAGTTAAGCCTTAGTAGAAGGCTACTTTAATAGAAAATATAGGTTTTTCTGAAGGATTCAAACTTTTACAAACACTTACATACATTTTACGACCTTATACTTGAGACACGTTCAAACGATTTTGATAACAAACACCGACACTAAAATACTTATGAACTCACCAGCTTAATGCTGATAAACTCTTTCAAAATAACTTGTATTCTCAGGCCATCAGTAGACAGGTACCGATACCAGCTTTTGAGAAGATGGAGCGCATTCACGACTCATCATATTACTATTTTGATTTACATTATATTTTGGTTTCTAAAATTGTACAGAACACACTTGTAATAAAATTATATATTTAATGCAATGGATGATGTTGTTTGCTTATTTACAATTACTGTGTTGTGATACTTTACATGACGTCCTCCGCCCCAGAACGTTTCCGCCGTTCTTGGTTTTGGGGTGTGACAGCATTGATTATAGTGAATTAAGTATATCAACCCATAAAAGATGTACTAACTATAAATACATAAGGTATTAAAAATACTCTGACCAAGAGTTTATACTTTAAGTAATAAAATATTTAATAAAGTATACGTGCTGCATTCATACTAAAATCAGTGTCACTAGGATAGTACAAAAGAATTACGATTGTTGGGCAACACAAGTGGGCTTAGAGACATATGGTCAAAACTGGGAAGATATAGCCTGATCACCTATATTATCCAAGGGTTGACTAGCATGTGCCTAAGTGTAGTTGTGTGGTTGCAACAATGCTAAAATCTTACCAACCGTACCACAATGAGAACAGTAGAACATAACATTAAACTTAAAATACCATAGGAGTATTTGGTGTTACTATAAGTACGTTATACTTGAGAACTAAAACGTGATCTTCATTACTAAGTTGATAGTTGCTACGTGGATACACTAAGGATATATGTAATTAGGATGTTATAGACTTAGAATCTGTGAAAATTTTACTTCACCCCTATTCTGTGTGAATATGGAGTTAAGATCACTTATTCGAAGGCCTATCATGTTTCGATTACATATAACTGGTATGCACTTCACAAATAGCGATGTAACTGATGAATATTTTCTAAATAATTATCTAGATAGTTCGTCTAACAATTATTTTCCTACCCCAGTTCTCGCATAGATAACATGGCTGGACTCCATCCCCACGACAACATGTACCTCCCGAATGAGGTCATTGCTGGTTGGTTTGGAGAAGAACTAGAGAATGATCATGCTATCCCTATGAATGATCACCATGATGAAAACCTTTCGAACGATGCTAACTCCGAACCCGAGATTGAGAATCTACCACAGGCAGCTCCCGTTCAAATTCCTAACCCTCGTCCGGCTTTTCATGGCCCGACGCTTGAGTGGGTGGAATGCTTAGAAACATGGAGCCAAGGACAAGATCAGCCCATGCCATTTAATGATGACCGAAGTTTTTACGACCTCAGCAATGGGGGCTCAGCAGACAGAATCTTGCCAATCTTGGTCCACAGAGTGGCCCGAAATGAGATTCAAGGCATGACAGCCCTACATCAGATTACCGAAGTTGTCGTCGATGCGAGAATTCATACCCTCCGCACCATTCGTCTAAAAGATGCTCGCAAGATATCTGAGAGAAACCATGAGACCTTGCTGCAAGCACTAGCTGAAACTCGAGCCGAAGTCATAGAGTTCCAACTCCGCCAGAGGGTGTACGAAAGGCACCTACTCTATATGGAACGTCAACTGACTGAACTGAGAGTTTACCAAAGGGATGACCGTCGTTTTACTTTATTGTCCTTGTTAGAAGGAATCATTTTCCTATCTTTTCCTAATGTGGCATTTTCTATGAAATTATCTTGTACTGTAAGTACTTTTGGTTAGGTCTTTATGCTGTCAAGGACTATCTTCTCTAGATATGATGTAAGACCTTTTGCAAGGTCATTTTCCTGAATCTTTATGTCATGAATATCAAAGATACTGACAGCCGGCTGACTTCCGTGTCATTTCCTTTATTCAAGTACTCTCATCATACTTTCATTGGTGTATATCTGAAACCTGCTTTAGTCAAGTCATTAGACTATAGCAAGTTAGATCCGGAGACATTTCCAAGTCTCCTTTAGTGGTTGAATCCTATTATTCACCAACTCACGATACCTCGACTTGAATGACAAACGTCTTGAGACCATTCTACTAACTCAATTCCATTCTGTACTAGGACTGCATCATAGGGATGTACGTCAAACCTTTGCGAACATACCTCCAATCTGTACTAGGGCTGCATCATAGGGATGTAGGTCAACCTTTCAAGAACATACTCTTACTCTTTTCTTGAGCAATCGAAGTACATCTAGGTTCAACCAGAATCGCTCACAAACTCCTTATCATTCGTGCTAACAGAATCATGTCATCATCAAGAAACAATCAGCTTCATACGTACATCTCTTTCTTCTAGATCACTTTTCCAATGAAGCCGTCATATCAGAACACCGAAGTACTCATGCATGGAGTACCTCATAGTTCGTTTATTTTCCGAAGAAACCCCCGAAGTACCACTCGTGCAGTACGTCAAGTTCAATCCAAGGATTCATACGATTGATCTATCACTGAGGAATGTATACATAAGAGTGATATATAATCAAGGTTCTACAGGTTTAGAATTGATGATTCCACTTTAATTTCTTTTCCCCAGATGGGTTTTTGAGCTTAAAGAAGAATCAGCTATTCGACTACCTTTTCAATCTTAATTATATACGACTCGTATACACGAGACTGTGATTGTGAAACCATGTATGAATTCTAATATGAACTTCAGGACGGAGAACTGCCTAAGTATATGAGTAATCGCATCGTCATGTGAAACAACTTAGAACCCAGTATGATTGCCGTAAACGGATCGCCCTACAGTCTAAACACTTCGGAGATACAAGAACAGTACAGACAACTTAGCAAACCACACAGAAATCGAATTAGAAGACTAGGCTTCTCACCCTGGAGAACCCCAGTCATATTCTTCCAGAGATCGACGGATTGCATCGTATGTACCTCGGATATCGAGGACTTCGTCAAGATTTTTCATTAGAAATCATTATCTTTGCCTCGCATAGATGAAATGGTTGAGCAAATGCAAGGAAAGAATTACTTCCAAAAATGGATCTGAGATCCGAATATCACCAGTTCGAGTATTAAGGAAGGATGTCCGGAAGACTATCTTCCGAACTCGATGTGGACACTTCGAGTCCGTAGTGATACCCTCCGGATAGGACCAATACACCCACAGTTTTCAGGAGCTAAATGAGTAGGGTACGCCTTTCTTACTTGGATCAATTCATCATTTCTCCATATAATGACTTACTTATCTACCCTCGTAGTAAGAAGGAACCTCTGGAAACATCACCCTCGGAGATACTTTTCGCAAAGTTCTCTCAACTCGAGTTTTGGAATTGAAGAGTCAAAATTTCCTAAGACACACTATCAGTGATGCGGAAATTTTTGAGTACTCTATCAATGGCTCCGAAACCGTTGGGAATTGGTCGGCACTAGAGACGCTGACAGACATTCGCCAAATTCTAGGTCTTACAGACCTGCTGTCATAGTTCGTCCATAACTCCTCGTAAATTACAGGAACCCTTTCGACTTGGACCCAGCAAGGAGTGGCCCTTGACTGGGAAGTTAAACAAGAAAAGGAAACCTTGGAGATTCCAAGTGAGAGACCAAGTTCTTTAGGAAGTCTCACTCTGGGAACGGCTTAATACACTTCGTATCACGTGGAAAGCTAAATCCAAGATAGTTAGGACCACCGAGATTCTTACCAGAATCGGTCCTATACCTCACACACTAGACCTACTCCGCGAACTCAATAGCGTACATTTTACTCTTCGCGTCGCGATCTTGAAACCGTACCTTTCCGTTAGGACTCTTGTAAGTCCACTCGTCGAGATCCTCGCCTTCGTATCAAAACCGTAGTGACCCTCGCCCGAGAGGTCAAGCGGACGAGGCAATGCCGTCGCCCGTTAGTGAAGGTTCGTTGGTATCCCAACCGAGGACCCGATTTCACTTAGGAGCGCGAGAACCAATCGATTAGGAAGTTTTCCACCTCACGACTCGATCATTCCTACCTACTTCCTTAACTAAATTATAATTTTGGGAAAAAATTCCCTTCAACAGGGGGATGATGTGACAACCCGAAATTTCCATTCTGTACAAACCATATCAAATCAATAGAAGTTAAAACAGCTACAGTGAAATTCCAGACTTTGGGTATAAGTTTGAGTATTTCAGGATTTGCAGTTAAGGAGATATCAGGAGAGTGGATGCACTAGGGTTTAGTGCAACACTGTTATTCCAAAACTCTAGAATATTACGGTTCGATTCTGGAATAAAAATATTTTCTGCCAAAAAATCCCAGGACTACATATAGAAATCTGAACCAAAATAATTCATTAGTTACATTTCCAATTAGAGAAAAGCCAAAATTCTCTCTCTCACAGATCTTCGGGTTTTTATCCCAAATTGTGAGTACTTCGATCTAGTTGTATTATATAGCTTAGATTATGTTTTATAACCTCAAAATCGAATCAAATCCCCATGATTTGGGAGTTTACCACCCAAGAACACTTGGGGAGTAAACTCCATTTTAAGGGCCAAAAGTGTCCCAATGTCCCGCAAAGCCTTGGAACTCAACCTAGGGACTACCATTGCATGTTTAGGAGACAAAATCAATTAGAATCAAAGGGTGAAAGTAAGTTCACAGCCAAGGAGGTTCTTGGGCCGTGGACTCCATGTTTAGGTGCCAAAATGCCCTAAAAATCCTCCTTAAGCCAAGAGACTAATTTGGGCATGTACCTAAATGAGTTTAGGACTAGCTAACACACTTAGAACACCAAGAGTAAGGTGTTCACGGCTCAAAAGGTTCTAGAGCCATGAACTCCATAAAATGGTGCTAAATGGTTCCATAAACTCTTCTAAACCCAAGTACAAAAGCCTAGATTAGTTCCTAATTAATTTAGGGACTTGAAAACACCATAAACATCCTTCCAAGGGAGATTACGGCCGTAATATCCAAGGGAATATGGTCCCAGGGCCATAAACTCCTAAAAGGAGTTATATTATGCCCTAAACCCTTCCAAGGATTAAACCACCAAGTCAAATTGCTTCTAGATATCATTTAGGACTTCAAAACACAAAATGACACTAAGTCTAGGAGTTCACGGCCGTAAACACAAGGGTTTACGACCGTAAACTCTTTGTGTGGAGTTTAATGAAGAGTAAACACATACATAAGGTCTTTTTGGAACCCTAAACCCCTTTAGCCTTGTCCCACAATAACTTAGATACAATCCTAGAGGCTAATAACACTTTATAAAGGTGTTTAGCATGTCCTAGGGTGTCTGGACTTGTTTATTATTTTTTTATAGACTAATTTGTTACATATATGTGGTATTATATGTTAACAAGGATCATAGAGTGTGTTCAAGACTTCAGTGGACACCTAGCCATCCTACCTCTTCAGTTCATCCGTATCACCCACAACAGGTAAGTCCATACCCCTTAATCAATGTTTTAACTATTTTTAAATGTTTTATGGGGGGGGGGATACAAGTATAATCATGCTACTTATTATATCAATCACATGTGATTAATAAGCAGCATTCAAATGATTTACTACTCAGTAGCCGTTTTACCAAACAGTTTCCTTCAAATGATTTTCATTAACACTTTATATGTTTAAAACTCCTTATTACATTGTACATTTTACTCTGTATATTACATTTCAAACTTATTTACAATTGTGTTTCAAACAAATGTTTCTTTATACTAAACCATTTTAACAAACCCATGCCTTCAAAACCTTTTTATAGATCGACATCAAGTCGATCTTTCTTAGAAAATATTTATGTTCAAAGGTTTTTACAAAACCTATTTTATGCTTTTATATTATAAATTGCATGCCTCTATATGTATGGTTATATAAGAAATGTTTAAAAGACTTAGGAAGGCTATCCACCTTGTTTACTTTTCCTTGATTCGATGTGGTCTGATAGGATATCTGGTACCCGTCCGAAGGTCGTTTAAATATTAGTTATATATCATATGTACATATATAGTCATAAAAGGTCTTTCCAGTTCATCCAATGCCCTTGGATAGCAAGGGTATACATCCATGTTCATACGTACCAGTTATATTACTAGTAAGCTACCATATGGGTAGTTTAGGAAGATACTAGAACTATTACTAGAACGCGATATCATACAATGAGTCAGTTCATTCATGAGTCAATACTTGCTAGATAGAGAGAACATACATTACAGCTAGAACAGTACAGTACATTACTATACAATTACATGATTACATTTACATAGAGATTTTGTTATAAGCATGACTATATTTGTATAGTTATATAAGTAATGTTTAAAAGACTTAGGAAGGCTATCCACCTTGTTTCCTTTTCCTCGATTTGGATGTGGTCTGATAGGATATCGGGTACCGTCCTAAGGTCGTTTAAACATTAGTTATATATCATGTATACATATATGGACATAATAGTTCCTTTCAGTCAGTTCAGTACCTTTGGGTAGCAAAGGCATACGTTCATATACATTACATTACTATGAGTACATATACAACTATACTAGAGGAAGAACATATACAACTATACTAGAAAGAGAGCATATACAACGATACTAGAACGAGTAACAATACATTACATATACATATATACATTGAAAAAAATTGTGATCCTGTATCAGAGCATGCCTTAAATGTCATGGCCTGAGTTGTAGCCAGAGTCTTTTGGAGGGAGAGCGTGAGTTTGCGTATAGATCTATACTGGATTGACTATCCTACACCTTGGTGCTAGCTACAGCCGGACTTGCAGGTCTGCGGGTGCCAAAGGTGATTTCTTTTTACGACCATACATATATCGTTGTTACCAGTCAATAGTATGGTTCAATTAATCACATGATACCTTAATATAAATCCGGTTGAAGGTAGTTAGTACAGTAGTAGTTCCTATAATACAACACTACAGTACTACATTACTTTTCCCTTTACATATATTTAGTGATCTTTTCACTTAAACATTAAATATAAATACTATATTTTTTTAATGATAGTTATACTTGGAAAATTACACACTTTTACAAGAAACGAACATGCAGAATGGTTATGTCTTGGTAGAAGACTACATTCAGAACAGTTAGGTCTTGGTAGAAGACACCCTTATATAATAGTAGGAATCATAGGGATTTCTAGGGTTTTTCAAACATTTATAGTTGTTTTACAAACAGTTTCATACTTATAGTTCACATACATCTTCAATACTTACAGTTCATATACAAACAATTTCTTACATACAAATTAAGACACTAAAATACTTATGATCTCACCAGCTTCAAAGCTGATACTCGCTTTCAAAATTACTTGTATCCTCAGGTCATCATAGACAGGTACCGATGCAAAGATCAGGGAAGATGGAGATCGTTCAAGACTCATCTTTCATTTTGATTTATGCTTTAGTGTTTATCAAAATTTGACAGAACACACTTGTATACTAATTATATTATTAATGCAATGGATGATGTTGTTGCTTGTTTACTACTTTTCATTGTTATGATACTGTACATGACGTCCTCCGCCGAAGAACGTTTCCGCCGTTCTTGGTTTTGGGGTGTGACAATTTAGAGCTTGACTCGTAAGAAAAGTTTGCATAGTGATAAATACACTTATGAATCTGAGTGGTAGTCAAAGAATTTACACACAAAGGAATTTCTTCATATATATTAAACATATGCTGAGTTACATTTGAACTTAGGAAAATTTCGACCCCTCTAAGGGTCTCCGATACAGAAGTTAAAGAAAAGTAAGACTTTTAGCCGAGTTCCTATTCTATAACGAAATTTTGGGATTTGGGCAAGTACTAATTGCGACGTAGGTTGCATTTGGAGCTCGACTCCGTGTGTGATTGCTTTGCTTCCATAAGACGCCTATCGAAGGCGGCTTGTTGTTCCCTCATCTCAGAGAGGGCTGCAATCAGTTGTGCTCAGAATGTGTCGGTGCGGAGTTGGGCGTCATCCTGCAACCTGTCCAGTCGACGGATTTCGAAAGTGTGAACTTGTACTTCCACGTTGACTTCACAAATCCGGTTAGCTTGAACCGCGGATTGATAGGAATGGTTGGCTAGTTTTCCCACCATGACTGGGAGTGCTCGATCGGCTGAACCTCCATCCCTTACGTCAGAGAAGTCCCGACACATACCGTAGGGAGGACGTAACCCTTGTTGTTGGCTCCAATGGTGAAGGTGACTTCCCCAAATGGGAGTTGGTCCATGAATGTTTCTCTTAACTGCGGGAGGTTGAGCGACTGGTGGGTTGATTACTTCTGGTTCTGAGTCTGTCCCAGAGTCATCCCCTTCCTCCAACTCGATAGGTTCGTCATCCTCTTCGGGGTCCTCCTCTACCCATCCCCCATTGCCTTGATTCGGGTAGTAGGGATCCCCTGGTGGATAGAATCCAGCCATTGTGTCTGTACGAGAATAGAGGTATGAGAATTGTCTAGAATTTTTAATAACATGTAAATCTAAACATGTAAGTTAAACTATTGCATTTACCAAATACTGCTATAGTATTTAATTTTTTATGTTTGATACTAGTGTCATTTTGTTAAGTTTTGACTTGTTGCTCACTACGACCATTCCTCGACATACGTTAGTCTGATCTTGGATAAATATAGTTGATCAGGCTATATTCGTCCCAAATCCGATTACATATTCCGAGTGTGACAACCCGATATTTTGAGTCAATGTAAATTAAAACCGATCAAATTTAGGTCAAAATGTAACCTTCCTAAAATCTTGTTCGGATTAAATAAAGTAGTAGGAATCATATCAAGGTTTGCGTACATAAAAAGAACGTCCAAATCTGACTTCGTATGAGGAAGTTATGAAATTTTGAAGGAATTCCTTAATCACGTCATTTTAATAAATAAATAATAAAAATAATTTCGGAATTTGCCAACGGAATCTAAACGAAAGTTGTAGATCATGGTCTCACCTTCACGTGGATATAAAGAACATCAAAAACGGAGTTCGTATGAGGGAGATATGAATTTTTGAAGTTTATTTAAAATAAATATGAATTTAATTATAAATTCCCGGTAATATCCGAAGGGGAGTCATCGGATTGGACCGAAGTACGCCCTGCGTACCTTCGTACGCCCCGCGTACTGAGATCAAGGGTCTCGGATCGTCCACGTCGCACTATCCGAAGAATCTAACCTGTCCGACCCGTCCGACCCGCTGTCCCATCCGACCCGCCGTCCCATCCGACCCGCGTACCCAGCAACCCGTCCCATCCGAACCGAGGCAGTCGAGGCTTCGGTCATGCATGACGTACGCGTATGCACTGCGTACGAGCGTACGCCTCGCGTTCGGAGGCGGTTCAGCCTTCCTATAAATAGGATGCGAGGCTTTCCGAAAATGTTGCTCATTTCTCTCCTCTCTCTCACAACCTTGTCTCGTTTTCCGTGCCCGTTATAACCCGAAGCTTTGGTCTTTTTGCTCAAGTCCCGAGGGTCGATTTTACTCCCGAGATTCCCGAGAATCCCGAGAGAAATCCGTTTTCCGAGACGAAACTCTGCCCGGTTTTCCATGCCGCTTTCTTCAATCAATCAAGTGAGTTTCATACCCCTTAATCAACCTTTTTAAATATTCTAAATGCTTTTATATGCTTTCAAGGGGGGGAATACAAGTTAAATACTTATAGTTATTGTTTCAATCACATGTGATTGCATTAAGCACATGTGATTAATAACTAGGGAAACCATGATTTTATCACTATTCAAACTACCTATCAAACTGTTTTACTTCTAAATGTTTTCCAAATCCATTTACTTTTCGAATTTACACTGCAACTGTGATTTAAACAAATGTTCCTTATACTTAATCTATTTTAATCAAATCTACGCCTTCAAATTGTTTTATAGATTGACATCAAGTCAATCTTTCTTTAAAAATAATACTTATGTTTCAAATGTCTTATAAATACTTATTTATGTTTTTATATTATAAATTGCATGCCCATATATGTATAGACGTATAAATAATGTTTAAAGGGCTTAGGAAGGCCATCCACCCTATTTCCTTTTCCTCGATTTGGATGTGGTCTGGTGGGATTTTGGGTGACCATCCGAAGGTCGTTTCCATGTTAATTACATATCAAATATACATATATAGACATAAAAGTACTTCCATAATCATACGTACTAGACGCACCGTTAACAAGTTACCATCGGGGTAACACAGAACTATACTATTACAACTGCTAGATCAATGAGTCAGTTCATTCATGAGTCTATACTAGGAAGAGAATATATACAACTATACTATGAGAACATATACAACTATACTAGAACAAGAAACATTTCATCACATATGCAAGAATACGATAACAAATGTGATCCACTGTATCGGAGCATGCCTTAAATGTCATGGCCCGAGTTGTAGCCAGAATTCTCTTGGAGGGAGAGCGTTGAGTTTGCGTATAGATCGATACTGGATTGACTATCCTACACCTTGCTGCTAGCTACAGCCGGACCTGCAGGTCTGCGGGTGCCAAACGTCATTCCGTTATTACGACCGTTCTTTACGTCGTTGTTATCAGTCGATAGTATGGTGCAATTATCACATTATACCTTAATATAAATCCGGTTTAAGGTAGTAGTAATTAGTACAACAGTAGTTCTTATTATACAAAGCTACAGTACTACAATGATTTACCCATTACATATTTTGGTGATAATCTCACTTAAGCATTAATGTACAAACTATATTTTATCAAATGATAGTTATACTTGGGTAATTACACACTTTTACAACAGACGAGTTTACAAAACAGTTAAGCCTTGGTAGAAGGCTACTTTTATAGAAAATATAGGATTTTCTGAGAGATTCAAACTTTTACAAACTTATACATTGAGACAGGTTCAAACGTTTTTGACAACGAACATTGACACTAAAATACTTATGAACTCACCAGCTTAATGCTGATCTACTCTTTCAAAATAACTTGTATTCTCAGGTCATCAATAGACAGGTACCGATGCCAGCTTTTGAGATGATGGAGCGTACTCAAGACTCATCATTTTATTATTTTGATTTACGTTATATTTTTGGTGTCTAAAACTGTACAGAACACGCATGTATTAAAATTATATATATTTAATGCAATGGATGATGTTGTTTGTCTATTTACATTTACTGTGTTATGACTACCTTACATGACGTCCTCCGCCCCAGAACGTTTCCGCCGTTCTTGGTTTTGGGGTGTGACAGATTGGTATCAGAGCATTGTTTATAGTGAATTGAGTATATCAACCCATAAAACATATACTAAACTATAAACCCATTAGGGATTAAACTCTGACCAAGAGTCTATACTTTAAATAATAAAATATTTAACTAAGTATACTAGTCTGCATTCATACTAAAATAAGTTTCACAATGACAAGAACAAAAGTATTACGATTGTTAAATATCACAAGTGAGCTCGGGGATGTATGGTCAGTCCTGGGAATGGCATAGCCTGATCAACTATGCTGATCCTAGGAGTGATTAGCACATGCCTTAGAATGGTTGTGATAGGTTAACAAGTCTAAAAACTTACCAACAATACCACAAGAAGATCAATAGAACTTAAAGTTAAAATACTATAGGAGTATTTTGTGCTACTAGTTACACGTATACTATATTCTTATACCTCTATTCTCGCGTAGATCTTGATGGCTAGATATCCATCATGGCGACCTGTACTTTCCCAATGAAGGCAATGCCGGGTGGATCGATGAAGAGCCCGAAGTTGATCATCCAATCCCTTTGGATGATCACCTCGCAGAAGGCTTTTCAGATGGGTCCGACTCTGAGTCTGAAGTCAACAACCTACCGATTGTAGGTCAAGCCCCGAACAACAACCCTCAACCGGCATTTCCAGGTCCTACACCCATGTGGGCAAACAACCTGAACCGCTGGAGTGATAATCAGGGTCAACCCTTACCATAAATTGGGGACCGAACCTTTTACAACGTCAGCAATGGTGGCTCTACTGACCGGGCTCTGCCTGTCATTATCCGCAGAATAGCTCGTATTGTCTAGCAAGGTGGAGCAGCCGTCGACCGGGTCATAGAGATTGATGCCGACTCAGGTGTCAACACAGTCAACATCCGCCGTCTTGAAAAAGACATGGAACGGACCCGGAGGACAAATAAAACCCTGCAGTAACAGTTGGCTGCCTCACGAGATGAAATATTGGAACTTCGAGCTCGTCAGAGGACTCAGGATCGACCCATTCAAGAGGTGTTTCGTCAAGTATCCGACCGCAGTACTCGCCCGGGACTTTCCCATCGCCGTTGGTTGACGTCTAGTACATCTCCGTCTTTTAATTAAAGGATAGCCTTTAACATCTGTGCTCCAAGTAGCACTTGTGTGTAAAATGTTTCTAACTTCCGTACTCAAATTTGAAATCTAAGAACTGTCAAACTTTTCTATATGGTATGATGTATGACCTACAGTTAGGTCGATTTTCCCTGAACTTATTACATCAGTAATACCAGTATTTTTGAGATCTATCTATCTGGGAAAAATCTATACACTTGTGTTTTCCTACTAATATTTCTTATTATGGTTTCAAACACTCTTTCAACTGTTGGACTATGGTTAGTTAGTCCATGTGTCTCCCTCACGTTGCTTACAAATTGATTCTTACCATCTTTCTTATCTTTATAAACTTTTAGCTGAAGGATGCCTCCTCGCAAGTCTCCCAGGAATAGGAATAATCCTGCACCTTCACCACCTCCTCCGCCTCCGGTCATCGATACTGTAGCCCTGAATGCTGTCGTAGCTGCAGCAGTGGCAACTGCCATGGCTCAGTATCACTCTTCTAATGCCAGCAGAGGTGGAACCCCTGTGGAATCTATTCCGATCGAAATCCCTGTGCGCTCAAGGGAGTGCTCTTACAAGGATTTTACAAACTGCAAGCCGAAGCCTTTCTATGGCACCGGCGGAGTCATTGCTCTCTCGCAATGGTTCGAGAAGACTGAATCAGTCTTCGAAATCTGTTCATGCCCTGCTGCGTGCAAAGTGAAATATGTTGCATGCACCTTTGAGGGTAAAGCCCTAACGTGGTGGAACGGCCACGTCAAAGCCCTAACTCTCGTCGTAGCCAACGACATGGGCTGGGAAACAATGAAAGACCTCATGACTGAGGAATACTGCCCGAGGGGCGAGATCCAGAAACTGGAGCAGGAACTCTGGAACCTGTCAATGAAGGGCACCAATGTGGTCGCTTATACTGCCCGCTTCAGCGAGCTGGTGGCCCTCTGCCCCAATATGGTTCCCACCGAGGGGAAGAAGATCGAGAGGTACATTTGGGGACTAGTGCCTCCGTATCAGGGGAATGTGCTAGCATCAAACCCCGCTACCTTCGACAGTGCCAAACGATTGGCACAACGACTCATTGACCATGGAGTCAAAACCACTGCAACCACAACCACCCTAGCCATCCCGGAACCCTCCAAACCCGCTGATACTAAGCGGAAATTCTGGGATGAAAGGAAGAAGCAGCAGGCTGCCAAAAAGCAGCAATTGGTGGCAATTCATGCCGCAGTAACCCCTACTGCTACTACTACTGCTCCGGTGAGTTGGTATGCTGGAAGTTCGCCCAAGTGCAACAAATGCAGCTACCACCACAACGGCCCCTGCCGTGAATTGCAGTGCTCTAACTGCAACAGGAAAGGATACACCGTCCGATTCTGTAAGTTCCCGGCACAACCTATCAACCAAGTCCCTGGCTCTAGCGCGAGCCCAACCTGCTATGGATGTGGTGAAGCAGGCCACTTTAAGAGGGACTGCCCCAAAGCGAGGAATGCTGGAGGAGCAGGGAGGGTACTGGCTATATGCCACGGGGAAGCAGTTGCTGACCCGACAGTGGTGACCGGTACGTTCCTCCTCGATAACTCCTATAAATGCATTATGTTCGATAGTGGAGCGGAGCGAAGCTTCGTAAACCATAAATTTGCTCGCATGCTTAATCAACCACCGCACGCACTCAAAGAACTATTCACCGTAGAAATGGCTAATGGAAAAACTGAAAATACGAGTAGCATATACTTAGGTTGTACCCTAACTCTAGATAACCATTCATTTCCAATCGACCTTATGCCAGTCTCAATAAAAAGTTTCGACGTTATCATTGGCATGGACTGGTTAAGTCTTCATCGTGCCGACATCATGTGCTTCGAGAAAGCAGTCCGTCTAAACCTTCCGTCTAACGAAACTCTTATAGTCTATGGTGACAAACCCGGTGCAAGTCTTCGCATCATATCAAGTATTCAAGCACAGAAATACCTGCATAAGGAATACCACGCATTCCTTGCTCACGTCGTCGACACAAACCTAGAAACGAAAGAACTAAAGAACCTCCCAGTAGTGAGCGACTTCCCCGACATTTTCCCAGAAGAACTACCCGGGTTGCCTCCACAACGACAAGTCGAGTTCAGAATCGATTTGCTCCTAGGAGCTACCCCAGTAGCCAAGTCGCCCTACCGTTTAGCACCAGCCGAGATGCAGGAACTCTCTGGTCACCATGGGGAGCACCGGTCTTGTTCGTTAAGAAGAAGGACGGATCCTTCCGTATGTGTATTGACTACAGAGAACTCAACAAACTGACGGTCAAGAATCGTTATCCTCTACCACTCATAGATGATCTATTCGACCAACTGCAAGGGGCGAACTATTTTTCTAAGATTGATCTGAGATCCGGATATCACCAGTTACGAGTGCTAGAGGAGGATGTGCCGAAGACCGCCTTCCGAACTCGTTACGGACATTACGAGTTCGTGGTGATGCCATTCGGATTGACCAATGCGCCCGCAGTCTTCATGGATCTGATGAATAGAGTATGCCGACCCTACTTGGATCAGTTCGTCATCATTTTCATTGACGACATCCTAATCTACTCCCGAAGTAAGAAAGAACATGGCGATCACCTACGACAAGTTCTAGGGACATTACGAAAAGAGAAACTTTATGCGAAGTTCTCGAAATGTGAATTTTGGATCCGAAGAGTCGAATTCTTAGGACACGTGGTAAGCGAAGAGGGAATCCACGTGGACCCATCCAAAATTAAGGCCATTGAGAACTGGTCAGCACCGAAGACGCCTACAGAAATTCGTCAATTTCTAGGTCTCGCTGGCTACTACCGCAGGTTCATTCAGAACATCTCACGAATAGCGAAGCCTCTTACAACCCTAACCCAGAAAGGCGTGGCCTTTGACTGGGAAGAGAAACAAGAAAGAGCATTCCAAACGCTCAAACAAGCCTTGTGCACCGCACCAGTACTATCCCTTCCAGAAGGAATAGAAGACTTCGTAGTTTATTGCGATGCATCGAATCAAGGGCTCGGATGTGTTCTGATGCAGCGGGGTAAGGTCGTCGCCTACGCCTCGAGACAATTGAAGACACACGAGGTTAACTACACAACCCACGATCTTGAACTAGGAGCAGTAGTGTTTGCTCTGAAGATCTGGAGACATTACTTGTATGGAACGAATAGCACTATCTTTACCGACCACAAGAGTTTACAACACATTTTCGATCAAAAGGAGCTGAACATGAGACAACGACGATGGGTCGAACTACTCAGTGATTACGAATGCGATATTCGTTATCATCCGGATAAAGCCAACGTAGTAGCAGACGCCCTAAGTCGGAAGGAATATTCTGGTCGCAAAGTCAAGTCGTTATCGATAACCATCCATTCACACCTGGCTAAGCAAATTCAGGCGGCTCAACTTGAGGCCATGAAACCTGAAAATGTGCCAAGTGAATCCCTTAGAGGAATGGACAAGAATTTAGAAGCCAAGGGTGACGGAGCTTTATATTTCATGAACCGGATCTGGACACCGAAACATGGTGGTTTCCGAGACTTGGTCATGACCGAGGCGCACAACACTCGGTATTCCGTCCACCCAGGTTCAGATAAGATGTATCTGGATCTTAAAAAGCTATACTGGTGGCCTAATATGAAAGTAGAGATTGCTACCTTCGTAAGTAAATGCCTTACTTGCGCAAAGGTTAAGGTCGAGTACCAGAAGCCCTCTGGTTTATTGCAGCAACCATAGATCCCGGAATGGAAGTGGGAGCGGATCACTATGGATTTCATAACCAAGTTGCCCAAGACGACGGGTGGACTTGACACCATATGGGTCATCGTTGATAGATTGACCAAGTCTGCACACTTCCTGCCTATCAAAGAAACCGACAAGATGGAGAAACTTACGAGAACATACATTAGGGAAATTGTATGGCTACATGGTGTACCTATGTCCATTATCTCCGATAGAGATAGTAGGTTCACCTCAAGATTTTGGCAATCACTACAACATTCCCTAGGAACAAGGCTGGACATGAGCACAGCCTACCATCCTCAGACCGACGGACAGAGTGAGAGGACCATCCAAACTCTAGAAGATATGTTGCGAGCCTGCGTGATTGACTTTGGGAAGGCATGGGATACTCATTTACCCCTTGTCGAGTTTTCCTATAATAACAGTTATCACACGAGCATCAAGGCTGCTCCATTTGAAGCTCTCTACGGCCATAAGTGCAGATCCCCTCTGTGCTGGGCTGAGGTGGGTGATACCCAATTAGCCAGGGGGCAAACTTCCGACAGTACTCTCACCGGTTCGGAGATCATTCGGGAAACAACAGAGAAAATCATTCAGATCCGTGAACGATTGAAAGCCTCTAGAGACCGACAGAAGAGCTACGTTGATAAACGAAGGAAACCTTTCGAATTTTAGGTGGGAGACCGAGTCCTCCTCAAAGTCTCACCCTGGAAGGGCTTGATACGCTTCGGCAAGCGTGGAAAGCTTAATCTGAGGTACATAGGGCCTTTCGAGATTCTTGCAAGAGTCGGCCCCGTAGCTTACAAACTCGAACTACCAGACGCACTTCGTAACGTACATTCTACATTCCACGTATCTAACTTGAAAAAGTGTCTATCCGACGAGACTCTTGTAATCCCACTCGACGAGATCGAAATCAATGAGAGCCTCAACTTCGTGGAAGAACCTATAGAGATCATGAACCGTGAGGTCAAGCAGACAAAGCAAAGCCGTATCCCTATCGTGAAGGTTCGCTGGAATGCCAAGCGAGGACCGGAATTCACTTGGGAACGTGAGGATCAGATGAAACTGAAATACCCTCACCTTTTTGCTTAGTTATTTGTAATTTCTAACTTGCTTAAAATTCTAATTTCGGGACGAAATTCCTTCTAACGGGGGGATGATGTGACAACCCGATATTTCGAGTCAATGTAATGTAAAACCGATCAAATTTAGGTCAAAATGTAACCTTCCTAAAATCTTGTTCAGATTAAATAAAGTAGTAGGAATCATATCAAGGTTTGTGTACATAAAAAGAACGTCCAAATCTGACTTCGTATGAGGAAGTTATGAATTTTTGAAGGAATTCCTTAATCATGTCATTTTAATAAATAAATAATAAAAATAATTTCGGAATTTGCGAACGGAATCTAAACGAAAGTTGTAGATCATGGTCTCACATTCACGTGGATATAAAGAACGTCAAAAACGTAGTTCGTATGAGGGAGATATGAATTTTTGAAGTTTATTTAAAATAAATATGAATTTAATTATAAATTCCCGGTAATATCCGAAGGGGAGTCATCGGATTGGACCGAAGTACGCCCTGCGTACCTTCGTACGCCCCGCGTACTGAGATCGAGGGTCTCGGATCGTCCACGTCGCACTATCCGAAGAATCTAACCCGTTCGACCCGTCCGAAGCTCCGACCCGTCCGACCTGCTGTCCCGTCCGACCCGCCGTCCCATCCGACCCGCGTACCCAGCAACCCGTCCCATCCGAACCGAGGCAGTCGAGGCTTCGGTCATGCATGACGTACGCGTATGCGCTGCGTACAAGCGTACGCCTCGCGTTCGGAGGCGGTTCAGCCTTCCTATAAATAGGATGCGAGGCTTTCCGAAAATGTTGCTCATTTCTCTCCTCTCTCTCACAACCTTGTCTCGTTTTCCGTGCCCGTTATAACCCGAAGCTCTGGTCTTTTTGCTCAAGTCCCGAGGGTCGATTTTACTCCCGAGATTCCCGAGAATCCCGAGAGAAATCCGTTTTCCGAGACGAAACTCTGCCCGGTTTTCCATCCCGCTTTCTTCAATCAATCAAGTGAGTTTCATACCCCTTAATCAACCTTTTTAAATATTCTAAATGCTTTTATATGCTTTCAAGGGGGGGGGGGGAATACAAGTTAAATACTTATAGTTATTGTTTCAATCACATGTGATTGCATTAAGCACATGTGATTAATAACTAGGGAAACCATGATTTTATCACTATTCAAACTACCTATCAAACTGTTTTACTTCTAAATGTTTTCCAAATCCATTTACTTTTCGAATTTACACTGCAACTGTGATTTAAACAAATGTTCCTTATACTTAATCTGTTTTAATCAAATCTACGCCTTCAAATTGTTTTATAGATTGACATCAAGTCAATCTTTCTTTAAAAATAATACTTATGTTTCAAATGTCTTATAAATACTTATTTATGTTTTTATATTATAAATTGCATGCCCATATATGTATAGACGTATAAATAATGTTTAAAGGGCTTAGGAAGGCCATCCACCCTATTTCCTTTTCCTCGATTTGGATGTGGTCTGGTGGGATTTTGGGTGACCATCCGAAGGTCGTTTCCATGTTAATTACATATCAAATATACATATATAGACATAAAAGTACTTCCATAATCATACGTACTAGACGCACCGTTAACAAGTTACCATCGGGGTAACACAGAACTATATTATTACAACTGCTAGATCAATGAGTCAGTTCATTCATGAGTCTATACTAGGAAGAGAATATATACAACTATACTATGAGAACATATACAACTATACTAGAACAAGAAACATTTCATCACATATGCAAGAATACGATAACAAATGTGATCCACTGTATCGGAGCATGCCTTAAATGTCATGGCCCGAGTTGTAGCCAGAATTCTCTTGGAGGGAGAGCGTTGAGTTTGCGTATAGATCTATACTGGATTGACTATCCTACACCTTGCTGCTAGCTACAGCCGGACCTGCAGGTCTGCGGGTGCCAAACGTCATTCCGTTATTACGACCGTTCTTTATGTCGTTGTTATCAGTCGATAGTATGGTGCAATTATCACATTATACCTTAATATAAATCCGGTTTAAGGTAGTAGTAATTAGTACAACAGTAGTTCTTATTATACAAAGCTACAGTACTACAATGATTTACCCATTACATATTTTGGTGATAATCTCACTTAAGCATTAATGTACAAACTATATTTTATCAAATGATAGTTATACTTGGGTAATTACACACTTTTACAACAGACGAGTTTACAAAACAGTTAAGCCTTGGTAGAAGGCTACTTTTATAGAAAATATAGGATTTTCTGAGAGATTCAAACTTTTACAAACTTATACATTGAGACAGGTTCAAACGTTTTTGACAACGAACATTGACACTAAAATACTTATGAACTCACCAGCTTAATGCTGATCTACTCTTTCAAAATAACTTGTATTCTCAGATCATCAGTAGACAGGTACCGATGCCAGCTTTTGAGATGATGAAGCGTACTCAAGACTCATCATTTTATTATTTTGATTTACGTTATATTTTTGGTGTCTAAAACTGTACAGAACACGCATGTATTAAAATTATATATATTTAATGCAATGGATGATGTTGTTTGCCTATTTACATTTACTGTGTTATGACTACCTTACATGACGTCCTCCGCCCCAGAACGTTTCCGCCGTTCTTGGTTTTGGGGTGTGACAGATTGGTATCAGAGCATTGTTTATAGTGAATTGAGTATATCAACCCATAAAAGATATACTAAACTATAAACCCATTAGGGATTAAACTCTGACCAAGAGTCTATACTTTAAATAATAAAATATTTAACTAAGTATACTAGTCTGCATTCATACTAAAATAAGTGTCACAATGACAAGAACAAAAGTATTACGAGTGTTAAATATCACAAGTGAGCTCGGGGATGTATGGTCAGTCCTGGGAATGGCATAGCCTGATCAACTATGCTGATCCTAGGAGTGATTAGCACATGCCTTAGAATGGTTGTGATAGGTTAACAAGTCTAAAAACTTACCAACAATACCACAAGAAGATCAATAGAACTTAAACTTAAAATACTATAGGAGTATTTTGTGCTACTAGTTACACGTATACTATATTCTTATACCTTTATTCTCGCGTAGATCTTGATGGCTAGATATCCATCATGGCGACCTGTACTTTCCCAATGAAGGCAATGCCGGGTGGATCGATGAAGAGCCCGAAGTTGATCATCCAATCCCTTTGGATGATCACCTCGCAGAAGGCTTTTCAGATGGGTCCGACTCCGAGCCTGAAGTCAACAACCTACCGATTGTAGGTCAAGCCCCGAACAACAACTCTCAACCGGCATTTCCAGGTCCTACACCCATGTGGGCAAACAACCTGAACCGCTGGAGTGATAATCAGGGTCAACCCTTACCATACATTGGGGACCAAACCTTTTACAACGTCAGCAATGGTGGCTCTACTGACCAGGCTCTGCCTGTCATTATCCGCAGAATAGCTCGTATTGTCGAGCAAGGTGGAGCAGCCGTCGACCGGGTCATAGAGATTGATGCCGACTCAGGTGTCAACACAGTCAGCATCCACCGTCTTGAAAAAGACATGGAACGGACCCGGAGGACAAATAAAACCCTGCAGTAACAGTTGGCTGCCTCACAAGCTGAAATATTGGAACTTCGAGCTCGTCAGAGGACTCAGGATCGACCCATTCAAGAGGTGTTTCGTCAAGTATCCGACCGCAGTACTCGCCCGGGACTTTCCCATCGCCGTTGGTTGACGTCTAGTACATCTCCGTCTTTTAATTAAAGGATAGCCTTTAACATCTGTGCTCCAAGTAGCACTTGTGTGTAAAATGTTTCTAACTTCCGTACTCAAATTTGAAATCTAAGAACTATCAAACTTTTCTATATGGTATGATGTATGACCTACAGTTAGGTCGATTTTCCCTGAACTTATTACATCAGTAATACCAGTATTTTTGAGATCTATCTATCTGGGAAAAATCTATACACTTGTGTTTTCCTACTAATATTTCTTATTATGGTTTCAAACACTCTTTCAACTGTTGGACTATGGTTAGTTAGTCCATGTGTCTCCCTCACGTTGCTTACAAATTGATTCTTACCATCTTTCTTATCTTTATAAACTTTTAGCTGAAGGATGCCTCCTCGCAAGTCTCCCAGGAATAGGAATAATCCTGCACCTTCACCACCTCTTCCGCCTCCGGTCATCGATACTGTAGCCCTAAATGCTGTCGTAGCTGCAGCAGTGGCAACTGCCATGGCTCAGTATCACTCTTCTAATGCCAGCAGAGGTGGAACCCCTGTGGAATCTATTCCGATCGAAATCCCTGTGCGCTCAAGGGAGTGCTCTTACAAGGATTTTACAAACTGCAAGCCGAAGCCTTTCTATGGCACCGGCGGAGTCATTGCTCTCTCGCAATGGTTCGAGAAGACTGAATCAGTCTTCGAAATCTGTTCATGCCCTGCTGCGTGCAAAGTGAAATATGTTGCATGCACCTTTGAGGGTAAAGCCCTAACGTGGTGGAACGGCCACGTCAAAGCCCTAACTCTCGTCGTAGCCAACGACATGGGCTGGGAAACAATGAAAGACCTCATGACTGAGGAATACTGCCCGAGGGGCGAGATCCAGAAACTGGAGCAGGAACTCTGGAACCTGTCAATGAAGGGCACCAATGTGGTCGCTTATACTGTTTAAGGTAGTAATTAGTACAACAGTAGTTCTTATTATACAAAGCTACAGTACTACAATGATTTACCTATTACATATTTTGGTGATAATCTCACTTAAGCATTAATGTACAAACTATATTTTATCAAATGATAGTTATACTTGGGTAATTACACACTTTTACAACAGACGAGTTTACAAAACAGTTAAGCCTTGGTAGAAGGCTACTTTTATAGAAAATATAGGATTTTCTGAGAGATTCAAACTTTTACAAACTTATACATTGAGACAGGTTCAAACGTTTTTGACAACGAACATTGACACTAAAATACTTATGAACTCACCAGCTTAATGCTGATCTACTCTTTCAAAATAACTTGTATTCTCAGGTCATCAGTAGACAGGTACCGATGCCAACTTTTGAGATGATGGAGCGTACTCAAGACTCATCATTTTATTATTTTGATTTACCTTATATTTTTGGTGTCTAAAACTGTATAGAACACGCATTTATTAAAATTATATATATTTAATGCAATGGATGATGTTGTTTGCCTATTTACATTTACTGTGTTATGACTACCTTACATGACGTCCTCCGCCCCAGAACGTTTCCGCCGTTCTTGGTTTTGGGGTGTGACACCGAGGCTATGAAGATGACTCGTTGTATGCACGTATTTGTGCTTTTACGACCAAAATAATTTAAGCTAAATGAAATGCGGTTAAGGTGTAAGAAAAACGTTTTGTCAGAGAGTTTTAGTCCCTATGCATTTATAGTTGTATATCTTATGTGGTTCGATATACTTAGTTCACTATAACCAATGCTCTGATACCAATCTGTCACACCCCAAACTAGAACGGCGGAATCGTTCGAGGGCGGATGACTTCATGTAGTATCGTAAAAGTTGAATACATAGTAAAGAAAGTAAACACAACCATCATATATATAATTTAAAAGTTACATTATTGAATGATACTTGTTTCAAAAACTAATTACAATATGATGAAAAAATGAGTTTAAAGCTGACGCCATAGCATCACTTCTCCGAAAGCTGAAGTTTACCTATATTACTGAATCCCTGAGAAATACAAATAGATTTGAAAGAGTAGACCAACATTTAAGCTGGTGAGTTTATAAGTATTTAATGTCAATGTTTGTATGAATTTGAATGAATTTGTTTGTGGATGTTTGAAAACTCCTAGAAAATCCCATATTTTCTACTAGTATAAAAGTAGTCTTCTACTAAGACCCGACTATTTTGAATGTTTGCATCTAAAATTTCAATATTTTTCCATAATTGTGTGATAGTTTAAAAGTTCCAAAAACTGTAATGAAATAGTGCTTTTCATGCCGAGAATTGGAGATTTATGTATGTATAAAATCACTAAGGAATTTGATAACCCCGTAAATCAACGTGTTTTTAATACTCCATGTAAGTTTTACAACCATGCTATTGACCCAGACTATCTGTAACAACGTTCTTCAGGCGTTGGAATGTTATGACGTTTGTCACCCCAGACCTTCCGGTCTAACTGTAGCGAACAGTTTAGGTGTAGGATTGTCAATCCCGTATAGATCTATACACAAGTGTCACACTCTCCCTACGAGAGATTTTGGTATATAGTACAAGACTTTAACTGCATACTTGAAAGTACGTGAAGTTGAATGTCTAACAAAACATAGTACCAAATAGATTTACATATGAAAAGTCCATTTGTTATTGTATATGAAACTATTTCCTTGATATAGTACTTATAGTATGTAAACTTTGATGATTTCCTTGTAAACTATACCTATTATAGTTTTTCCAAAAGTATGTTTCGTTTGTATGGTAAACCCTAGTGTAGTGTCGACTTTGTATGTAAAGTATAAGATTTGAAATAACATTATTGCACATTTATACTCAAAATATAAGTAAAGTGTTTGATATTTATACAACAACATGTTTCATTTCAAAAGGACAAAGTGTTATCGTGATAAGTTGCATGAGAATGTTTTGTATGATAGTTATAATTCACATATGATTGATTTTATATAGCAAAAGTATATCAAAAGATTGATGTTATTCACATGAGAATAATCGTGTGTTTACTTGTATTCTCCCATCCTTAAAAGTGTATAAAAGCATTACAAGCATTTGAAAATGTAGTTATAGGGGTATGTACTCACTTGATAGATTGAAGAAGGTGAGACGAAAACCGAGTAGAACTTTGACAGGAGACAGCGGATTTCTCAGGATTTCTTGAGAATCTCGGGAATGTCGGGAGTGTAAAACTTCCTTCGGGACTTGTGTATCAAAACTGGGGCTTCTGGACATTTCTTGCACCCAAAAAGGAGTAAAAACGCAAGAGAAGGAGAGAAAATGAGCAATTATGCCCGGAACCCTCGCATCCCTTATAGGGGCTGGAAACCCTCGGTACGCGGGGCGTAATCCTTTACGCTGGGTGTACTGGACGTCATGCATGACACACTTCGGATGGGAGGTCCGATGGGAGAGCCTGTGGCCTATGGGATGAGGCTCCTATCCACTGGTACACTGGGCGTAATCCTTTACGCGGGGTGTAAATGGATTTTTCCAACTTCTAAATTGCATAACTTTTGCGTACGAGATCTGTTTTTCACGTTCTTTATATCCACGCGTAGGTGAGAATGTACTCTACAAATTTCATTTAGACTCCGTCGGCAAAGTTTGACTTTATTTTAATTATATTATTTTTCACAGGCCGGGACACGAAAGTTCCGTTAAAAATCCGTAACTTCTTCATTCGATGTCCGTTTTCGACATACTTTTTACCGTTGTACTACTATTGTTGAGATATTCGATTCTCATTTAGGTTGTTTCGGCTAGAAATCGCTCGATCTCTATTTCGAGTTTTTAGCTGTCTACCGCTATACCGAAAGTTCGAAAAATCATAACTTCCTCATACGAAGTAAGATTTGGGCGTTCGTTTTATGTATGTTCACGCTTTAATGATATCTACGACTTTTATTTAGATACCTAAGGATAATAAGTATTTTATTGAAATTTCTCGTTTTACGTTTAATCGTACTGACGGTTTTTGTTGTGAATCTTAGGTTGGTCATAACTTCTTCGTTATGACTCGGTTTTCAATGTTATTTATATTTATGAAACCCTTGACACGGTATCTATTATTTATGAAATCCAGTAGATGACTTTTGAACATTTTATTTTTGACAATAATTTCATTATATCAAAAGAGGTTACAATTCTTGACTTTTTAGGTCATTACATTGTTTCGAAATATCGGGTTGTCACATCATCTCGTCCAAAGGGTAGATCTGACCTCTTAGGGTTGATATAACACGTAAAGTCATGAACTTTGCATCCATGCATGGGTCTTAAAGCTCGAAAGGACCAAAAAAATGAGACCTACAAGATACATGGGGCTCTCATGGCCATAGGGTTGGCACCTTTATGCCATGAGAACCTTCCAAAGTCCAAGATCTGAAGCCATAACTCCACATTACACCCCACAACCCGAAAATGGCTTAGAAATGCCCTAAAGATACCAAAATCCAATCCCTATAGTTGATTAAACACATGGAAAGTCAATATTGAAGCTTTTTACCTTAAATGAGTTGGAAATGGATCACAATATATGGATCTTCTAGCTTCAACTTGAACTCCCAAGCTCCCTTCTTCTTCTTAAGCTTCACAACCTCCAAAAATGCACAAAAATGGCTTAAGAACACTTAAACAAGGCTAGGGTTTCAGTTTAAGGTCTTCTGGAAGTGTGAGGGACGATGAAGGCTGATATGGTAGGAGATAAGTTGCTTAAATAGGGTGCAAACCCACAAATTTACGGTTTCACTTACACAGCTCCTACTCGCCGAGTCGGTCTCCCAACTCGTCGAGTAGGTCACTTAAAATCTTCGCGCATAGCCGAGTCTACACGACGAGTTAGGCCTTCAACTCACTGAGTCCTAGGGTAAAATACAATAATACTTAGAATTAAATACGTACCAGGAACCGTGTGTTACAAATCTCCCCCGCTTATTCTAGACGGTGGAGGACGTCATGTTCTGTATCACAATATACTATTAAATACTATTAAATACAATATAGTATTAAACACGGGGTGGAGGACGTCATGTTCAGTATCACAGGAATGCATAGTAGTAAACAATCAAAAATATCATCCATTGCATTAATAGTATAATTTCATACAAGTGTGTTTTTCGCCACATGAGCAAGGAATGCACGACATTCCTTTTGTAAGAATTTCTGAGCTTGAATGCTCGAGATGATACGAAGGTTCGTGCCGGATTTGTCGCCATAAACTACTAAGGTTTTGCCAGACAGCAGATTAAGGCGAACAACCCTTTCGTAACACATGATATCGGCACGATGAAGACTCAACCAATCCATGCCGATAACGACGTCGAAAATTTTAATTGAGACCAGCATGAGATCGATCGAAAATGAATGGATATCTAAGGTAAGGGTACACCCTATGAGTATACTGCTAGTGCTCTCTGTCTTTCCATTAGCCATTTCTACAGTGAACGGTTCATTAAGTGCTCGTGACTTTTGCTTAAGTAAATTAGCAAATTTTTGGTTCACGAAAGTCCTCTCCGCTCCACTATCAAATACAATGCATGCATAAGAGTTATCGAGGTGGAACATACCAGTGACCACTATAGGGTCGACAACCACTTCCTCATGGCCTATGGCCAGAACTCTTGCCGCTCCACCGGCAAACCCTGCCTTCGGGCAGTTTCTTTTTAAGTGGCCTACCTTGCCACATCCGTAGCAAGTTTGGCCCACTCCAGCACCAGCGGCTTGGTTGATTGGCTTTGCCGGAGCTTTATAGAAACGGGCTGTGTACCCCTTCCCGTTGCAGTTCAGACACTGTATCTCCCAGCAGGCGCCGACGTGATGGAAGTTGCACTTGTTGCACTTAGGCAAACTTCTGGCGTACTGCTTTACCAGAGCAGCAACGGAAGGTGCTATCGCAGCATGTACTGCCACGACCTACTACTTTTTGGCAGCCTTAGCCTTCTTCTTGTCATCCCAAAACTTCCACTTGGAGTCAGCGGTTCTTGCAGGTTCTGAGATGGCCAGGGTAGTTGTTGCGGCCGGAGTACGAAGCCCATGGTCTATGAGCTGTTGTGCCAACTGTTTGTCACTATCAAATGTAGTGGGGTGTGATGCCAAAACATTTTCCTGGTATGGGGGCACCAACCCCCATATGTATCTCTCGATTTTCTTTCCCTATGAAGGAATCATGTTGGGACAGAGGGCCACCAGCTCACAGAACCTGGCGGTGTAGGAGACTACGTTGGAGCCCTTCATGGTTAGGCTCCATAGTTCTTCCTCTAGCTTTTGGATCTCAACCCTTGGGCAGTACTCCTCAATCATGAGGTCTTTTAATGTTTCCCAGCCCATAGCATTAGCCACTATAAGAGATAGTGACTTAACATGGCGGTTCCACCATGTTAGGGCTTTCGTTTCGAAGGTGCAAGCAACGAACTTCAACTTGCTCTCCTCAGGACAAGAGCATATTTCAAAAACCGATTCGGTTTTCTCGAACCATTGCAAGAGGGCAATGACTCTGCCAGCCCCCTTGAAGGACAATGGCTTGCAGTTGGTGAAGTCCTTGTATGAGCACTCTTTCAAGCGCACCGGGATTTCACCATGAGTTGACAGGATAAGGGTTCCTCCTCCAGTCGAACCAGATGAATGATATTGAGCCATGGTTATAGCCACATCTACAGCTACAACAACATTTAAGGCTATCGTGTCGGACTGAGGAGTAGGTTGTTGAGGAGGTGGAGGAGGTGGTGTTTTTGTTGGATTAATGTCTAAGTCCATAACTATATTTGGTAAGACTTGACCCGACCCGGCATGGTCCATTTGGGTTGCATACCATCATGCACTTGAATGAGAGAAATAAGACACTTACGGTTATTAATATATTATAAGTTCTAGTATATTAATAATAAGAATAATAAGATTATTTAATTAGTATTGATCAAGAATTAATCTAGGATTAATTAAGTGATCAAAAGAAGACTAATTAAATATATGGGTTGATTGTGTAAATCATCCATACTTGTATAGTGGGCTAATGCTCCATGGATAATCAAGTTGGGCTAAAACCCATAGGATGGTCCATGGATGCTCCATGGTGTATTTGTACCCATGGATCCAAGGAAATGGAAAGCCATGACAATTAAGAGTTTACCCTAATTGTGTAACTATATAAGCATCTTATTATTGAGGAAAAATCGGCCACTAGAGATAGTGAAGAAAGGGCTAGCCGATTTTGATGAGTGTAGAATTCTCTCAAGTCATTCCAAGTGTTTTTGATGATTGTGATTCCATTTGAGGTGTCACACTTGGGGCACTAAGCACTCAAGCTTCATGAAGACTTACTACACCAAAAAGGTATGTATTCTATCCTACTATATCCATTGTTTTATATGCTAGATTAGGATAATACCTTGGAAGTTCTTATTTGCATGTATAATAGAGAAAACATAGATCCAAGGTATTTAGGGTTGCATGTACACTTAGGAAGTGTTAGAATGCTCAAAACCCAACAGTTTTCATTATTAGGGTTTCTCCATGGATTTCTGCGAGGCAACATCTTTGATCTATAAGATTATGAAGATGAAAACATTGATGAGAATTTATTGGAAGAATTGATGAAAATGACTCATCGACTAACTCTTCATATCCCAACAATACGATTGAATGTAGGTCTGAAACTAATAGATGATCACATTTTGATAATAATTCCCATAAGATTAGGTACCTGTCAATATTACTGGAATTATAGATGTAACAAGTTCGGGAAAAACGACCAACAGAAAGAGGCCTCACATCAACCAAAATAGGAAAATTTTAACAGTATTAAAACCTAACCAAGACCTAACAGGCCTAAGATCTACAACGATAGAGAATTAGACTAGAGTTTTTACATAACTAGGTTATATCCAAAAGAGAGAAGTTGATGAGAATCTATCGGCGACGAGAACTACCAGAGTGAGTTCTTGATCCCGACAGGAGATGTTCTATGTCCCTCATACGCCTCTCAGCCCTTCCTTGCTGAGCTCGAAGTTCTCTGACTTCAGCTCGCGTTTCAGTGAGTTCCCTCTGAAGAGCTGCATTGTGGACCAGAGTCCTTTCATGAGCAGACTCTAGTTGGCGAATGTGGACAGTGTTAACACCAGTGTTGGCATCAATCTCGAAGACACGATTGATAGATGATTGACCCAGTATCGTGTTTCGAGAAATCCTATGAACCATGATGGGTAGGACTCTGTCAGCAGAACCACCATCAGTGAGGTTGTAGAAACTTTTGTCTCCATTGTAGGGAATGGGTTGACCCTGTTCATGGCTCCATGTATTCAAGTTTGTGGCCCATAGAGGTGTGGGTCCTTGAAATGCTGGACAAGGGTCAGGGTTTTGATCAGCTGGGGGTAGGTTGTTGACTTATGGCTCTGAGTCAGAACCATCAGAAAAGCCTTCGCCTTCATGATCATCCAAAGGAATTGGGTGATCATCTTCTGGTTCATCTTCTAGCCATCCTGCATTGCCGTGGTTGGGATAGTACGGGTCTCTGGGAAGGTGGAATCCAGCCATTTAATCTATGCGATAAGAGAGGTATAAGAATCTAGTACGTAAGTAACTTATAGTAATGCAAACTACTCCTATAGTATTTTAAGTTTTGGTTCTATTGTTCTCGTTGTGGTATTGCAGGTAAGTTTTTAGACTTGTTGCAACCTCACAACCATACTTAGGCACATGCTAGTCAACCCTCGGATAATATAGTTGATCAGGCTATATCTTCCCAGTGTTGACCATATGTCTGTAAGTCCACTTGTGTTGCCCAACAATCGTAATACTTTTGTACTGTCTTAGTGACATTGATTTTAGTATGAATGCTGGAACATATACTTAATTAAATATTTTAATATTTAAAGTATAAACTCTTAGTCAGAGTATTTTAATCCTAATGTATTTATGGTTAGTATATCTTTTATGGGTTGATATATTCAATTCATTATAAACAATGCTCTGATACCAATCTGTCACACCCCAAAACCATGAATGGCGGAAACATTTTGGGGCGGAGGACGTCATGTACAGTATCAAAACAATGAATAATAGTAAACAAGCAACAACATCATCCATTGCATTAATAATATAATTTCATACATGTGTGTTCTATCAGGATTTATAGACACCAAAATATACATATCAAAATTAAATATGAGTCTTGAATGGACTCCATCTTCTCAAAAACCTGGCACCTGTACCTGTCTACTGGTGACCTGAGAATACAAGTTATTTTGAAAGCGATTATCAGCTTTAAAGCTGGTGCGATCATAAGTATATTAATGTCTGTGTTTGTATGAAAGCATTTGTAAAATGTTTGCATAGTGTTTTGTACTATCCTAAAAAACCCTATGTTTCCTACTAATTGTAGCCTTCTACCAAGGAATCTAGTGTCTGTGCGTGTGTCTCTTATAAGAGTGTGTGTTTTCCCATTTCTGACTATCATTAACCAAAAATATAGTTTTTACATTACCTTGGGTCGTGTGAATATACACGAAGTGAATGTAATTGGAAAATATTATAGTACCGTAGTATTTGTAATAAGTGACTACAGTTGTACTAACTACCTTAAAACAAAAGGTGTTCAAAGTAACATGTGATCGACCTGTATCCTACTACCGACTCTAGTAAAACGATGATGTAAGACGCCGCAAGAAATGACATTTGGCACCCATAGACTTGCGAGTCCCACTGTAGCGAGCAGCAAGGTGTAGGATAGTCAATCTAGTATAGATCTATACGTAAACTCATACGCTCCCCAATTAAGGAGATTCGGGATACAAAAAAGATCATGGCAGGAAGTGTCATGACCCGCTTAATGGTTCACATAACTGCATAAATGTACATGTGATAAATGTGCTAACTGTAAGTGTACTCTTTCTTTGGCTAGCCAGTATGTACTGTAATGTTTTGCGTGTGCTAGCTATAACGTATGTTATCTCTCTATCTTGCATGTATAGTAATGTACTGTAGGTGCTACTCGTACTGACTCATGAATGAACTGACTCATTTTATGTTTCATTGTTCTAGTAATAGTATTTGTAGCTTCCTGGGCTACCCCTATGATAGGTTAGTAGTAATGTAACTGGTACGTATGAACATGGAAGTATACCCTTGCTACCCAAGAGTATTCAATTGACTGGAAGAACCTTTATTTCTATATATATATACATAATATATAACTAATATCTAGAGGACCTTCGAACGGATAACTGATTCCCTTATAGCCACATCCCAACGAGGAAAAGGAGATAAAGCGAGTTAGCCTTCCTAAGCCTTTTAAACATTACTTATATAACTATACATCCATAGTCATGCATTTGATAATAAGTATAAAATAGATTAAGTAAAAGTGTTTAATAAGTAAAAGAGCTTGTAAAACAGTTTGAAGGAAAACAGTTTGATAAACAGTTTGAACAGTAAGAAAATCACTGGTTTTGTAGTTATTAATCACATGTGATTGATAAAATAACTATAAGTATTCAACTTGTATCCCCCCCATAAAAGCATTTAAAAACATTTAAACCATTGATTAAGGGGTATGAACTCACCTGTAGTGAGTGGTACGGATGAACTGAAGATGTAGGATTGCTAGGTGTCAAGTGAAGTCTTGAACACACTCTATGATCCTAGTTAACATATAATATCACATATATGTATCCAATTAGTCTTTAAACAACTAATAAACAAATTCAAGACACCCTAGGACATGCTAAACACCTTATACAAGTGTTATAAGTCCCAAGGATTGCATCTAAGTGTTGTAGGGAAAGGCTAGTGTGTTTGGGGTTCAAGGAAAAATCCATTAGGGAGTTTACGGTTTTATGGTCACTAACAAAAGAGTTTACGGTCGTAAACCCTTCAGTTTACGGCCGTAAGCTCACACACTTTATGACCATTTGATGTTTGAAGCCTTAAAAGTCCCTAGAAGCTTTTCTACTTGATGTATGTGACCAAGGAAGGTACTAGGGAACCATTTCACTCCTAAATGGAGTTTACGGTCCCTAAACCATTTTCCTTTGAGTTTACTACCATAAACTCATAAGGCTAATGGTATTTTGGGGGTTTTCAAGTCCTTAGCTCATCAAAGAATGGATCCATGTTAGTTACTAAGGCATAGGAAGGAATATTGGACATTTATACGTACTTTGGGGCGTTTGTGGTTTTGGGAGATTCCAAAACCGTAAACACATATAAATGAGAGATTTTTGGTGCTTTTCATGGACTTAAACACATCAAGGAAGGATTTGGACTTGTTACAAAGGCTTGGGATGGACTAAAGCACCCTAAGGCACCTAAACTTGGTGTTTACGGTTCAAGAACTTCTTGAACCGTGAACACCTTGTTCTTGATGTTCTTGGGTGATTTGCTTGATGTAAAGATGTATAACAAGCTTTATAAGACTCTAGGATAGAAGTACTTACTATGTGGAAGCTTGTAATGAGCTAAAAGTCCAAGAACATTAGTGTGTGTTCTTGGTGTTCTTGGTGGAAATAGAAGAATCAACCTTTTGGAATGATTTCACGGTTAGAAGTGTGTTAAAACACTAGATTAAGGCTTATAATCACTTAAGAAAGCTAGAATCACTTACTAGATTGAGGATCTTGAGAAACTTCCGGATGATACTTGAGAGAGAAATGGGTTTGGATCTTGAGAATTTGGGAAAATGAAAATTTTGAAAAATAGTCCTATATATACCCCCAGATTTAGGGTTTTTGATAGAAAATATTTTGTTCAGGCAGTGAACTCTAATTTCATAGAGTTTTGGAATAACAGATTTGCACAAAACCCTAGTGCATCATATCTCCTGATATCTCTTTAAGTGTAAATCCTGAAATACTCAAACTTATACTAAAAAGTTGTTCTGACTTCTATTGACTTGATATTGTTTGTACAGAATAGAGGTTTCTGGTTGTCACATCATCCCCTCCTTAGAAGGAATTTCGTCCCGAAATTAGAATTTAAGCAAATAAGTAGTTACAAATAACTAAGTAAAAAGACGAGGATATTTCATTTTCATCTGATCCACACGCTCCCAAGTGAATTTCGGTCCTCGCTTGGCGTTCCAGCGAACCTTCACTATCGGGATACGACTTTGTTTCGTTTGCTTGACCTCTCGGTCCATGATCTCTACTGGTTCCTCCACGAATTTGAGGCTCTCGTTGATCTCGATCTCGTTGAGTGGAATAACAAGAGTCTCGTCAGACTGACACTTTTTCAAGTTCGATATGTGGAAGGTAGAATGTATGTTACTGAGTTCGCGCAGTAAGTTAAGTTTGTAATCTACAGGGCTGATTCTTGCGAGAATCTCAAAAGGCCCAATGTACCTTGGATTTAGCTTTCCTACGCTTTCCGAAGCATATCAACCGTTCCAGGGTGAGACCTTCAATAGTACACGGTCACCCACCTGGAATTCCAACGGTTTCCTACGTTTATCAGCGTAGCTTTTCTATCGGTCTCTGGAGGCTTTCAATCGTTCACGAATCTGAACGATCTTCTCCGTCATTTCCCGTATGATCTCCGGACCTGTGAGAGTGCTTTCAGGAGCTCGTCCTTTAGCTAATTGGGTATCACCCACCTCAGCCCAACATAGAGGGGATCTGCACTTTCGGCCATAGAAGGCCTCGAATGGAGCAACCTTTATGCTCATGTGATAACTGTTGTTGTAGGAAAATTCGACAAGGGGTAAATGAGTATCCCATGCGTTCCTAAAGTCGATCACACAGGCTCGCAACATATCTTCCAAGGTTTGGATAGTTCTCTCACTTTTCCCGTTGGTCTGTGGATGGCAGGCTGTACTCATGTCTAGTCTAGTTCCTATGGAACTTTCTAACGACTGCTAGAACCTTGAAGTGAATCTACCATCTCTGTCCGAGAAAATGGATAAGGGAACACGATGCACTTATACAATCTCCCTAATGTAAGTTCTTGTAAGTTTCTCCATCTTGTCTGTTTCTTTGATCGGCAGGAACTGTGCAGACTTGTTCAATCTATCGACGATGACCTATATGGTATCAAGTCCACCCGTTGTCTTGAGCAACTTGGTTATTAAATCCATAGTGATCCGCTCCCACTTCCATTCTGGTATCTCAGGCTGTTGTAATAGACCAGAGGGTTTTTGGT
The DNA here is from genome assembly GCF_002870075.4 of Lactuca sativa. Taxonomy (NCBI): domain Eukaryota; kingdom Viridiplantae; phylum Streptophyta; class Magnoliopsida; order Asterales; family Asteraceae; genus Lactuca; species Lactuca sativa. The sequence goes on along the minus strand of NC_056627.2, from coordinate 654,401 downwards.
GTTCGACCTTGACCTTTGCGCAAGTAAGGCATTTACTCACGAAGTTAGCAATCTCTGCTTTCATGATAGGCCACCAGTAAAACTTTTTAAGATCCAGATACATCTTATCTGATCTTGGGTGCACGGAATAACCAGTTCCGTGCGCCTCGTTCATGAACAAGTCTCTGAACCCACTGAGTTTCATGGTCCAGATCCGATCCATGAAATAATAAGCTCTGCCACCCTTAACCTCCAAGTTCTTATCCATCCCTCTTAGGGATTCACCTGCCACATTTTCAGGCTTCTAAGCGTCGAGCTGAGCCGTCTTAATTTGAGTGGACAAATGTGAATGGATAGTCATAGTCAACGATTTGACTCTACGACCAGAATAGTCCTTCCGACTCAGGGCGTCAGCTACTACGTTGGCTTTACCCGGATGATAACGAATTTCGCATTCGTAATCACTGAGTAGCTCGACTCACCATCGTTGTCTCATGTTGAGCTCCTTCTGGTCGAATATGTGTTGTAAGCTCTTGTGGTTTGTAAAGATAGTGCTTTTCGTTCCGTACAAGTAATTGTTGGGTTTTGAGCATTCTAACACTTCCTAAGTGTACATGCAACCCTAAATACCTTGGATCTATGTTTTCTCTATTATACATGCAAATAAGAACTTCCAAGGTATTATCCTAATCTAGCATACAAAACAATGAATGTAACAAGATAGAATACATACCTCTTGATGTAGAAAGTCTTCATGAAGCTTGAGTGCTTAGTGCCCCAAGTGTGACACCTCAAATGGAATCACAATCATCAAAACACTTAGAATGATTTGAGAGAATTCTACACTCTTCAAAATCGGCTAGCCCTTTCTTCACACACACTAGTGGCAGATTTTTCCTCAATAATAAGATGCTTATATAGTTACACAATTAGGGTAAACTCTTAATTGTCATGGCTTTCCATTTCCTTGGATCCATGGGTACAAATACACCATGGAGCATCCATGGACCATCCTATGGGTTTTAGCCCAACTTGATTATCCATGGAGCATTAGCCCACTATACAAGTATGGATGATTTACACAATCAACCCATATATTTAATTAGTCTTCTTTTGATCACTTAATTAATCCTAGATTAATTCTTGATCAATACTAATTAAATAATCTTATTATTCTTATTATTAATATACTAGAACTTATAATATATTAATAACCATAAGTGTCTTATTTCTCCCATCCAAGTGCATGATGGTATGCAACCCAAATGGACCATGCCGGGTCGGGTCAAGTCTTACCAAATATAGTTATGGACTTAGACATTAATCCAACAGTCTCCCACTTGGATAAGTCTAAAACTATTATTGCGTATGACTTCAGGAACCAACCGGCAATCGTAGCTCTCAAAAGCTTCTGTCGAACTCTGACCTTGTCGATGAACTCTGACCTTTTTCAGTGACTTGTCCATTAGATAAGGGATCATATATTCCTCCATTCTAGATATCATATGGACTGAGACATGGATTATAATCATTCTCTCTGTCCATTTGTTGTTTCCCGATTTCCGATTTATGACAACTGACTAATTGAACAAATCAAATCAGTCCTGGCCCGGCCGAGCACTTCCATTTGTCATCATCAAATCATCGAGGGGCCCACAGATATCGCTTTTATCCCGAAGGTAAAAGGAACGGATAAACTTCGACTCATATGGCTTGTTCTACTACTTGTTGAATCATACACAAAGGCACGTTTTATAGCACAGAGTTACCAAATGCGGTTTCGTGCAATCAATGTACTATCAACTCATAGTAACAACTCATATCTCTAGGTTTGAAGAATATAAGATATTATCGTCTCATGATCACTCGTGATAAAATCCATGAAGTGATTCCAATGAGCGCGGGTTGAATCCAATACTCAGAACTTATGAGCACTCATGATTGTTGTAGCCTTGTCCAACACCTTAGACCTCTACAACCCATCATGACAGTCTTAATTCATATCTACTTCCAAAATATGACCGACTGTGGATGGTTTGAATAACTTAGTCATTCCGGAAGAATAACCCAGTTTATTCGGGAAGTCAAAACATGCAAAGTGAAACACAATAATAATTGAATCCAATATGGTATCAACCCTTTGAACATAAATAAAACACCTTTTATTTATCACCATATGATTACACATTATTCATTGTACACTGTTTCAGCTATCAACTTTATTCTTGAATTTAAAACAATAGTTGTCCCATGCTCCAAGCATGTACACTATGTTTTCTTAAACACTAGTCATGCCACACACCAAGTATGCATACTATGTTTGTCTATGATCTTTACTTTGTGAACTAGATCAATTGAACATAACTTCAATGATTCTCTTTTCACACGCCCAAATCCTTACTGCAATTGCGAGAATTCCAAATTCATGCCATTTACAGAAATCTGTTAGATTCTAAACTTATATGCATTGATCCTCTTGTAACGATTATGCACAAAGTCGGAAAGACTTGACAACAATCATTACAGAGTATTCCAAAGGAGATCAGCTCCTTGGAAACATCTTTCTTGCATTAAGTTTCCTAATCTTAAACAGATCGAAAATTCTAACTTTGAAACATTTCCAGATTCCATTTTGACTATCACTTCTGAACAAGAGTTGCCTCCTTACAGATTATGTCAATATGGTCCTTCCAGAATTATCACTATACTTCCAACTGTCCTTGAGCAACCAATCTTTGGTAAACCTTAGATTGTCCTCGACAATTGTTTAATCCTTTTAGTCATATCCAGTTCTAAACCTTTTCCCTTCTTAATGCCCCAGGCATTTGGAAAATTTAGAACGGATGATTATAGCACATGTAATCGATCCTATATCCGAAGCATATGGGACACGATTCATGATGTCTCACATAAAGACTAAACCAGTCTTTTGCTATAACATTTCCATTTCAATTTGCCAAGTTCTCATAATTCAGATTATGAAAAGGGATGTCGTAATCATAATCGAATTTTAGAACGCAAATAATGGACCCATATACAGAATTTCCTTATGTTGAGCCATTCCAACATGAAATTCATATATTTCCTTGACTAAATGATTAAAACCTCAAATCTAAACCTTATAGATTTGATATGAAGTATAATTTCCTCTCCCTTAATTATAGCAAAACAACTCTTTCCCAATTGAAACTTTTGTTTTCTATAATTAACATTGCTAACTTGCAATACTTATCATAATTATCATGCTCCCACTAACATGATGATTAATAGCATAACACTTATGCTGCCACTAGCTTTGACATGTACTCAGAAATCAGCTGGACTTCTAGAAATCAATATTTCATTGACTTTCTTACCAAAGTTCAGATTTCTGATGCTAGATTGTTTTGATAAAGCTGTATCAAAATCATACACCTTCCCTTAGATAGCAAACTTGTGTATCTAAACAATTATGAAGAGGGATGCCGTAATCATAATGTTTAGACCTTTTTGCCACTTCTCACAAGTCCAAATTAGTGTGCCGGTTAACCACACGCGCTCCACTAACGACTTTGAGAATGCAAATATCACAATTGATATCTTCGTAAAATCTACTTAGTGAAAGCGTTTCCTCACCATCATTTTCATGAATCGGAGAGAAACCTTATGACACTTAGATTTATATGGTGTATGAGTTCCTACCCATATGAATTTGTCAAACCATAATCACAAGACAAAGATAATGACAAATCCAAAACCATATGGATTGAACTCAATCTTAACTTCTTGCCACCTGGCAGCTCAAGGGCCTGCCATTGCTTCCAAGTTGTTATGCAACAAACTGAGAACTCTAAGAACTCATATGCAAAGCCAACTTTAACTGGAATGGGCACAGATATGTCAACACGATAGGTTATAAACCTCAAGTCGTTTGCTAGTGAAGAACTTCAGGTTTTATTCTTGATTAGTTCTTGAGACTTTCAAGACCTTTAAGACTCCCACTGTCCTCTTGACCTATAAGACTCCCTTGTCAAATATCCAAGAGATAGTGTGGATTCTAATCAAGACAAACACTTCACACAATTGGCCTTAGTTGGTCTTTGTTTTATCCAAAACATCACAACTTACCAATTTCAAATGTACAAGAGTAGAAAACTTTTACTCTTACATTTGACAAGTGTTTTAAACCTTCTTTTGAGACATGTCACTCAAGTTACAATCTTGGAGTATGACTCTGAGACTTGTATTGGAACGAAGTATGACTCATCTTCTTGATTTAACCATTTCAACAATTCAAGTTCCTCTTCTTAGTCATAAGAATGCACTAAGATTTCCTTAGAGAACTAATTGTGCTATGGTTTCTTAATCATTAAGATGATCACAAAACTGATACTAAAGTACTCTCCCATCTTTTCAGATTTGAGAAACTTTTATCCTTCTGCCTAATTTGATTATTCTTATTCGCCCTGCCATACATTGGAACCTTTTCCAATGTCTCAGAGTTACACTTAAGCTTGTAAGTATAATCATATTTACTGAGCTTTAGTAAACTATGACGAATATTCTTATCAATCTTTTGTGGTGGACTTAATCAGTGCACAAGAATGTGTACTCGATCCCTTAGTCCTTTACTTGACTCACACATCCATGTGGCCGAGTAATTAGTCTTTAATTTTCCAAAAATTGAAAGTTCTCATTCATCATGCTATACAACTTGCATGATTCCAAGTTCCGGTCCAATTGAAACTTGGGTGATAAGAATCTTTCCTTATTTGGTAAATTTAGACATTACCACAAATGAAAGAATCAATTTCATATTTCCACTCTTGCTCTTAACGGAATTATATAAGCAACAATTTTTCCTCAAATGCCATTGTAAGGATATTTTAAAATAAATAAAATCAAAAAATTTCCTTTTATTTTAAAACTTTGTGGAAAAACTATCCTCACAATCCATATGAAAACTTGTTGTTATCTATTCCTAAGCAATATCTCATAACTCCTAAGAAGTAGCTCAAGAATCCGATCTTCAAACTATGCGATAGAAATCCATCTACGCCATCAGATTCAGCATATTCTTTCTTTAAGTTTCTTCACTTTTCTTTGATTCTTAAAATATCACCATGTAACCCAGTCACATCATGTATCAAGAATCTCAGAATAGAAACTTAACAGAGTTAGATAGTGGACTTTACCTGAAGTAGAGTCAAACTTATTGACTTTAACATCCTTAGGTAAATTTGGCATCTTCGCAACCAATGCCCTTTCTTTGGCAATACAAACATATGGACCCTTTGATAATGGTACACAGGACTATCACAGACTTAGCTTTTCTCTTTACCATTTGGTCAACCGAGTTGACTATAGCCGATCCCTTTCCATTGGGAAGAGAATGCTTTACTGGATATCCAATGTCATCATTGTCAATGTCCATAAAGTTTTAGGAAGTTGATCTTAGCAAATAGATAAGATCATTAAGGGTCTTGTCATAGTCTGATTCATAGGTGTCCCGAAGGAACTCACTATGTGACTTAGAAAGTGATTAAACCACCAACTTTCTCAAGACTTTGACACCCAACTCTCCCGGCTTGTCAATATGTGACTACATCTCCAAGATGTGATCACACCTAGACCTTGCCTTGCCAATAGGGCTTGAGTGACCTTAAACTTTTCAAGAACTTGTGGATTAGGGAGAATAGTTGGAGGAGGAGAAAGAAGTATGATATCCATGGGACATTATCTTCATTAGGAAACCTTGTTTCAAGAGATTTGGGAAGATCATAAGTGTCTAAACCAGACATCTTTTGGGAGATATTCAAGATAGTTGATCTTAAGTCCTTAATATGACACCCAATATGAAATATTAAGGCTAGGACCCAACAAACTATTTTTATAACTTAGAAGAGGTATGCCGCAATCCAAGCTATAAAATATTTGAAGGTAGGTGAATGACGATTCACCAATTTCCACCAAGATAAACGAAATGAATTATTAGGTTTTAATTGGTTTTGAAACTCCTAGATCTTTGAGATTCATTGAACTGTTCAATGGCATGTTTCAATCTCGAGTGTGCCCTTCAGGTTTTGTGACTGGGATGCCGAGGATCACAAAACAAGGTGTGAAGTAACCATGCAAATCACTTGGTACCCTTAATAAATTACCCCTCAATCGATGTGCCGGTTAACCACACACGCTCCATCGATACTATGATAAATATTAAGTCACCCTTTACCTACCTTGTTAAGTCCAAGTTAGTGTGCCGGTTAACCACACATGCTCCACTAACGACTTAGACAAAGTGTAAAGTGTAATTTCATGGGTTAGCACCTTATTCACATTTTTCCTAAGTAACTAAGATTGGGTATTATTAAGAGTTTAGTTACTTAGTATTATCATTAATACTTTTAATGAAGGGAGAATTCTAGTCCTGTCAAACCCGTTCGGCTAACGACCCTCCACCAGTCAAGCAAGCGGTGGGTGAGAGTGGACACCCATTAAGTTGCCATTTTATAGGCAACAACCTTATACCCACCTTATAGACCGGCTTCGTGAATGAGGCGTACTAGCGGTAAGACTGACTTTACTCTTATACATATATATATATATATATATATATATATATATATATTATTAACTTATAATATTATAAAGTATAAGGGTTGAATTTTAACTTTTAAAATTCTAAGGGCTAACTTGGAATTAAAGTATTCATACTTGAAAACTTTTCAAATTCCAAAACTTGAGGGCAAGTTTTGAAACTATTCAAAACTAATTAATTCCATAACTTATGTGTTTAAAGTAGTTTTAATCCAAAAACTCTTCAAGTTCCATAACTTGAGGACAAGTTATGGAAGACTTTAAACTAATAAAAGAACTAACCTTTTCTTTATTTTTATAACTTATGGATTTAATTATGGTTACATATTTTCCTTTAATGAAGTGACTCTTGAACTTCCATAACTTGAGGACAAGTTATGGAGTCATAAAAAAAAACATTCAATGACACAAGACTCTTCATTTTGTAACCATTGCCAACTTTTATGAGTTTTATGAGTCTTTAATGTGACTCTTCATGTAACTTGAGGACAAGTTACACAAACACATTTTATACTCAACTCTTAGATTAAAATGGATTGAAAACAACTATTTCACTCAACATTTCTATTAATCTAAGCAACTCATAAGAACAAGATAATTCAAATCAAACTTTTGGTGATCCATAACTTATTCTTAAGTTATGGAATCCTTTAAAACATTAACACCAAATTTTGTAACTCCAAAAAAAAACTTTGAATCAATTTTTTTTTAAAACCTTTTCAAATCCATAACTTATGGAGGTTTCAAAAAAAAAATAAAACTTTTTAGATCAAACTTTTAAAACTAATAAAATAATCATATTATTTTATCTTTTATTAAATTTGACCTAATTCAACTCATAAAGAAAATTATTCAAATTTTACAAATAATTAGTTTTTCACAAGAACAAGTAATTATTTTAAAATTTGACAAACTTCATGTTTTTTTTTTCCAACTTTGAAAATAAAATATTTGCATCAATATAACAGAAAACAACCCGTGGCTCTGATACCACTGTTGGGTTTTGAGCATTCTAACACTTCCTAAGTGTACATGCAACCCTAAATACCTTGGATCTATGTTTTCTCTATTATACATGCAAATAAGAACTTCCAAGGTATTATCCTAATCTAGCATACAAAACAATGAATGTAACAAGATAGAATACATACCTCTTGATGTAGAAAGTCTTCATGAAGCTTGAGTGCTTAGTGCCCCAAGTGTGACACCTCAAATGGAATCACAATCATCAAAACACTTAGAATGATTTGAGAGAATTCTACACTCTTCAAAATCGGCTAGCCCTTTCTGCACACACACTAGTGGCAGATTTTTCCTCAATAATAAGATGCTTATATAGTTACACAATTAGGGTAAACTCTTAATTGTCATGGCTTTCCATTTCCTTGGATCCATGGGTACAAATACACCATGGAGCATCCATGGACCATCCTATGGGTTTTAGCCCAACTTGATTATCCATGGAGCATTAGCCCACTATACAAGTATGGATGATTTACACAATCAACCCATATATTTAATTAGTCTTCTTTTGATCACTTAATTAATCCTAGATTAATTCTTGATCAATACTAATTAAATAATCTTATTATTCTTATTATTAATATACTAGAACTTATAATATATTAATAACCATAAGTGTCTTATTTCTCCCATCCAAGTGCATGATGGTATGCAACCCAAATGGACCATGCCGGGTCGGGTCAAGTCTTACCAAATATAGTTATGGACTTAGACATTAATCCAACAGTAATGTCTCTAGATCTTCAGAGCAAACACAATTACTCACAGTTCAAGATCGTGGGTCGTGTAGTTGACCTCATGTGTCTTTAGTTGTCTTGAGGCATAGGCGATGACCTTACCTCGCTGCATCAGAACACATCTGAGTCCTTGATTCGACACATCGCAATATACAACGAAGTCTTCTATTTGTTCGGGAAGGGATAATATTGGTGCGGTGCACAAGGCTCGTTTGAGTGTTTGAAACGCTCTTTCCTACTTTTCTTCATAGTCAAAGGCCACGCCCTTCTGGGTCAGTGTTGTAAGAGGTTTCGCAATGCTGGAGAAGTTCTGAATGAACCTGCGATAGTAGCAAGCGAGGCCTAGAAATTGACGAATTTCTGTTGGCGTCTTCGGTGCTAACCAGTTCTCAATGGCCTTGATTTTGGAAGGGTCCACGTGTATACCCTCTTCGCTAACCACGTTCCCTATGAATTCGACTCGTCAAATCCAAAATTCGCATTTCGAGAACTTCACGTAGAGCTTCTCCGAACGTAATGTCTCTAGGACTTGACGCAGATGTTGACTATGCTCCTCCTTACTTCGGGAGTAGATAAGTATGTTATCTATGAAGACGACGACGAACTGATCCAAGTAAGGACGGCACACCCTATTCATTAAGTCCATGAATACAGCGGGCACGTTTTTCAATCCGAACAACATCACTATGAATTCGTAGTGCCCATAACGAGTTCGGAAGGCTGTCTTTGGAACATCCTCCCGTAACACTCGTAGTTGGTGATATCCGGATCTCTAGTCTATTCTTGAAAAGAATTTCTCCCCTTGAAGTTGGTCTAATAAATCGTCGATACGAGGCAACGAATAACGATTTTTGACCGTCAGCTTGTTGAGCTCCTTGTAGTTGACGCACATACGAAACGATCCGTCTTTCTTCTTGATGAACAAGAATGGAGCTCCCCAGGGTGAGAAGCTTGGTCTTATAAAGCCCTTGCTGAGCAATTCGTTAAGTTGACTGGACAGTTCTTGCGTCTCTGCAGGTGCTAGACGATAGGGCGATTTGGCTACGGGGGTAGCACGTGGAACTAAGTCGATTTGGAACTCGACTTGACGTTGCGGAGGTAATCCTGGGAGTTCTTCTGGAAAGATGTCGGGAAATTCGCATACTACTGGAATGTTCTGAATGTCCTTCGTTTCTTGGCTCACATAGACCACATGAGCAAGGAATGCACCACATTCCTTTCGCAAGAATTTCTAAGCTAGAATGCTCGAGAAGATACGAAGGTTCGTGCCGGGTTTGTTGCCATAAACTACTAAGGTTTCGCCAGATAGCAGATTAAGGTGAACAACCTTTTTCGTAACACATGATATCGGCACGATGAAGAATCAACCAGTCCATCCCGATAATGACGTCGAAACTTTTAATTGAGACCGACATGAGATTGATTGAAAATGAATTGCTATCTAAAGTTAGGGTACACCTTATGAATATACTGCTAGTGCTCTCTATCTTTCCATTAGCCATTTTTATAGTGAACGGTTCATTAAGTGCTCGTGATTTTTGCTTAAGTAAATGAGCAAATTTTTGGTTCACGAAACTCCTCTCCGCTCCACTATCAAATACAATGCATGCATAAGAGTTATCGAGGAGGAACGTACCAGTGACCACAATGGGGTCGGTAACCTCTTCCTCATGGCCTATGGCCAAAACTCTTGCCACTCCACCGGCAAACCCTGCCTTCGGGCAGTTTCTTTTGTAGTGGCCTACCTCGCCACATCCGTAGCAAGTTTAGCCCACTCCAGCACCGGGGGCTTGGTTGATTGGCTTGGCCGAAGCTTTATAGAAATGGGCAATGTGCCCCTTCCCGTTGCAGTTCAGACACTGCATCTCCTGGTAGGCGCCAACGTGATGGAAGTTGCACTTGTTGCACTTAGGCAAACTTCCAGCATACTGCTTTACCGGAGCAGCAGCGGCAGGTGCTATCACAGCATGTACTGCCACGACCTGCTGCTTTTTGGCAGCCTTAGCCTTCTTCTTGTCATCCCAAAACTTCCGCTTGGAGTCAGTGGTTCTTGTAGGTTCTGAGATGGCCAGGGTAGTTGTTACGGCCAGGGTTCGAACCCCATGGTCTATGAGCCGTTGTGCCAACCGTTTGGCTCTATCAAATGTAGTGGGGTGTGATGCCAAAAGATTTCCCTGGTATGGGGGCACTATCCCCCATATGTATCTCTCGATTTTCTTTCCCTCTGAAGTAATCATGTTGGGATAGAGGGCCTCCAGCTCACAGAACCTGGCGGTGTAGGCGACTACGTTGGAGCCCTTCATGGTTAGGCTCCATAGTTCTTCCTCTAGCTTTCGAATCTCGCCTCTCGGGCAGTACTCCTCAATCATGAGGTCTTTTATAGTTTCCCAGCCCATAGCATTAGCTAATATAAGAGATAGTGACTTAACATGGCTATTCCACCATGTTAGGGCTTTCGTTTCGAATGTGCAAGCAGCAAACTTCAACTTGCTCTCCTCGGGACAAGAGCAGATTTCGAAAACCGATTCGGTTTTCTCGAACCATTGCGAGAGGGCAATGACTCTGCCAGTCCCCTTGAAGGACAATGGCTTGCAGTTGGTGAAGTCCTTGTATGAGCACTCTTTCAAGTGCAACATGATTTCACCATGAGTTGACAGGACAAGGGTTCCTCCTCCAGTGGAACCAGATGCATGATGTTGAGCCATGGCTGTAGCCACAGTTGCAGCTACATGAATACTGGGGGCGCGTTGGTTAACCCGAACGACATCACTACGAATTCGTAGTGCCCATAACGAGTTTGGAAAGCTGTCTTCGGAAAATCCTCTCTTAGCACTCGTATTTGGTGATTCCAAATCTTAGATTGATTTTTGAAATGAAGTTCGCTCCTTCAAGTTGGTCAAATAAATCGTCTATACGAGGCAGAGGGTAACGATTTTTGACGGTCAGTTTGTTGAGCTGCCTGTAGTCGATGCACATACGAAACGATCTGTTATTCTTCTTGACAAACAAGAATGGAGCTCCCCAGGGTTTGAAGATTGGTCTTATAAAGCCCTTGCTGAGCAGTTCGTTAAGTTGACGGGACAGTTCTTGCATCTCTGGAGGTGCTAGATGATAGGGCGATTTGGCTACTAGGGTAGCCCCTAGAACAAAGTCGATCCTGAACTCGACTTGACGTTGCGGAGGTAATCCTAGGAGTTCTTCTGGATATACGTCGGGAAAATAAGGTACTACTGGAATGTTCTTAATGTCTTTCGTTTCATGACTCACATCAACAACATGAGCAAGGAATGCGCGAGACTCCTTTCGTAAGAATTTATGGGTTTGAATGCTCGATATGAGGCGAAGATTAGTGTCGGGTTTGTCGTTGTAGATTATTAGAGTTTCACTAGACGGCATATTATGGCGAACAACCTTTTCATAACACATGATGTCGGCACGATGTAGACTCAACCAATCCATGCCGATAATGACGTCGAAACTTTTAGTTGAGACCGACATGAGGTTGATCGAAAATGAATGGCTATCTAAAGTTATGGTACATCCTATGAATATACTGCTAGTACTCTTTGTCTTCCCATTAGCCATTTCTATAGTGAACGGTTCTTTAAGTGCTCATGATTTTTGCTTAAGTAAATGATCAAATTTTTGGTTCACGAAACTCCTCTCCGCTCCACTATTAAACAATATGCATGCATAAGAGTTATCGAGGAGAAACGTACATGTGACCACTATGGGGTCGGCAACCGCTTCCTCGTGGCCTATAGCCAGAACCCTTCCTACTCCACCGGCATTCCCTGCATTAGGGAAGTTCCTCTTGTAGTGGCCCGCCTCGCCACAACCGTAGCAAGCTTGGTCCACTCTTGTGTCGGGGTCTTGGTTGATTAGCCTTGCCGGTTCTTTGCAGAAACGGGTTGTATGCCCCTTCCTGCTGCAGTTAGAGCACTACATTTCCCGACCGACACTGATATAGTGGAAGTTGCATTTGTTGCACTTGGTAAAACTTTCAGCGTACTGCTTTACCAGAGCAGCAGCGGCAGGTGCTATCGCAGCATGAACTGCCACGACCTGCTCCTTTTTGGCAGCCTTGTTCTTTTTCTTGTCATCCCAGAATTTCCACTTTGAGTCAGCGGTTTTGGAGGGTTCTGAGATGGCTAGGGTTGTTGTTGCTGCTGGAGTACGAACCCCATGGTCAATGAGTCTCTGTGCCAACCTCTTGGCACTATCGAATGTTGTGGGGTTTGAAGCTAAAACATTCCCCTAAAATGGAGGCACCAGCCCCGATATGTACCTCTCTATTTTCTTTCCCTCTGTACAAACCATATTGGGACACAAGGCCACCAGTTCGCAGAATCTAGCGGTATAGGTGACTATGTCGGAGCCCTTCATGGTTAGGCTCCACAATTCTTGCTCTAGTTTCTGGATTTCGCCCCTCGGGGAGTATTCTTCGATCATCAGCTCATTTAGAGCTTCCTAGCCCATGGCGTTTGCCACTACTAGAGATAGTGACTTGACATGGTTATTCCACCTTGTCATGGCTTTTTCCTCGAAGGTGCATGCATCAAATTTGACTTTGCTTCTTTCCGGGCATGAGCAGATCTCGAAGATCGACTCTGTCTTTTCGAACCATTGCGAGAGGGAAATGACTCCGCCAGTCCCTTTAAAGGACAGTGGCTTGCAGTTGGTGAAGTCCTTGTAGGAGCACTCTCTCAAGCGCACTGGGATTTCACCATGAGTATATTGGACCGGTGTTCCTCCTCCAGTGGAACCCGGAGAATGATATTAGTGATGCCGTGTCAATTTGAGGAGTAGGTGGTGTTGCAGTTGTTGGAGGATTGCGTCTCGTTGATCGACGTGTAGGCATCTTTTAACTAAAAATTTACAAAGATGACAATATGGGTAAGAATAGAGGAATTGATGAGAGTAACTCATGGACTAATGTCACACCCCGAAACCCAGGGCGGAAACGTTCCGGGGCGGAGGACATAATGAATATCGCAACCAATGTACATAGTAAGGGAAGTAAACACAAAACATTACATTACATAGTTTTCATTACATCTGTTTCAAAGTAAAGTGATACAAGTTTCATAGATACATAAGTTTAAACAAAAGAAAGACGTGACTCCATACACTCCGTCTTCTGCAAAAGAACGCGAGAATACCTGTCTAAGGAGAACCTGAGAATACAAGCAGTTTAAAAATCAGCATAAAGCTGGTGAGTTCATAAGCGGTTTGTTTTGTGAAAATGAACAAGTTTCCTTTTGTTTTCTGAAAAAGTGATTATCCAAGAAAATCCTATATTTTCTTAAAAGTAATGTTTAGTTTCCATTATGTTACATTAAAAGTTGGTTACCAAATCCGAAATGTAATGTAAAAGATGTATACTGAAAACCTGATTATCCTTGTGAAGTGTATGTTAGTTTTATCACGTATCTAAAACTATTAACATAGTAAACTAATTTCAAAAGTTATAAATTTAGTATATTCATTATTACTAACAAGTAAATCTTTGTTATCGAAATTGCGAGTTCCATAACCATACGATAGACTAGATATGGAAATAAGTAGTCCAAATCATTTTATAACTTTTGTTACCCTTGAACCTCTCGGTTCGGCTGTAGCTAGCAGCGAGGTGCGGGGTAGTTAGCCCCGTATAGATCTATACGTTCAAGTCACACTCCCGATCTAAGAGATTCTGGTTATAAGGGTGGTCCACCACTCGCGTATCTCTGTGGAGTGTTCTCCGAGGACGTGTCTCCAATTTATAGGAATAACAAATTTACAAGTAATAATGCAAGAAAAATCATGTTTAAGTTCTATTTACAAAGACGATCCTCCACTCGCGTATCTATGTGGAGTGTTACCGAGGACAAAACAAATGTACTAATCTAATGCTTTTAACAATAATGTGATGGAACAAATCATTTGTGAAAAATATATAATATAACATTATATAATAAGACATGAAAACCGGTTTGTAAACTGATTCTGCAAGTCAAACAGTTGGTTAATATGGTTTCAATTGTTAAAAGCAAGTAGAATATGAAACGATTCAATAGAAATAATAAGTTTAAGTACAAGATATTCTTGTACTTTTGCTTGTATTCCCCCCTGAAAACATTGAAAAACATTAAAAAATGGTAGGGGTATGAACTCACCGGATGAGGAATGTGTCGACTAGGATGCTAAACGTCAGATCGAGGCTTGAAAACGTGCGAGGTTCCTATGTAATACTAAATTATACACAAATGTATCTAATTAGATTTTAAATCACTAATTAGTTGAGCATATACACTTCTAGTCGCGAAAACACTTCATTTCAAGTGTTTGGAGTGACCTAGGTGACATTTATTGACATATATGGTTTGGATATGGAGTTTACTCTTCAAGAGTAAACTCCCAAGAGAGTTCACAGCCCTAATGACCCTCTCCCCATGAGTTTACGTCCATAAAGTCATGGTGGGGTATTGTAGAGTGCTAAATGGCCTTATAACATTTTAGGGGTGATGCTAGATTTGGTTTCAAGGCATTGCAGTGAAATTTTGAACATGATAGGGACCAATTGAGGAGTTTACGGCAGTAAACTAAGTGTTTACGGCCGTAATCTTCCCCCACACACCTTCATTTGATGTTTTGGTGGTCTTAAGTCAATCATATGTGATTCAACTCTTTTTTACAAGCTAAGGGGTGAATTTAGGGTACCATTTAACCCATTTAAAGGAGTTTACGGCCCATGAACCATTCTTGGTAGGTTTTACGGCTGTGAACACCTAATGGAAGGGTTTTCATCCAGTTTAAGGCTTCTTATTTGTTTTTGGTTGCTTCTAGTTATTAGTTCAAGGCTTAGGAGGTGTGTAAATGGCATTTTAACACCCAAAAAGGAGTTTACTACCCATGAAAGGGTGTTTATGGCCCAAGCATGTTCTTGGGCAGTAAAATCATGTTTACTCCCTAAATGATGAGTTTAAGGTGTTCTAAGTCAAATCCAATAAGTCCTTAAGCCATATCTAAGCTCCAATGGTGGTTTGGAAGGGTATTAAGGCTCAAAAACCCCATTTATTTGTGTTCACAGCCCAAGAGTGTTCTAGGGACGTAAACACATTTCTATGGTCCTATTGCTTGATTTGAACATGAAATTGAAGGCTAAAGATGTTATGCTAGGAGCTAGGATAGTTACCTTGGTGATTTAAAGCTTGAAATGAGTAATTTTGGATCAAGAAGTTGGATTTGAGGAGAGAGGTTAGAGAGAGAATGAAAAGGCTTCAAATGAGGCTTAAAAAACTTTAAATATGGTTTGGAATTGAGACACGGTGGAATTCTACCCGATACTGATGTTAACCAAGGCTTTTGGTCGCACCCGAATAAGTTGTCGTAACCCGATATGGTCGAAACTAAAATTTTTCTAATTATTAGTTTGAGGTCTTTAATTGGGTTTCTAATGTGTTTGGATACTTATGAGGTGAAAATAAAAGCATTAAATTAAATGACCTTATCCAAAAACAAAATCAGAACAATTCGCTTAAGACGAGTTTTACGGACGGAATGGGTTATGGTGATGGAACAACTTCGGGTTGTCACATTATCCCCCCGTTAGAGGGAATTTTGTCCCAAAATTCAAAGATTAATAAACAAGTTATGGTAAAGGGGGTATGGATATATCTGCTTCATCGAATACATCACGTTCTCAAGCGATTTCAGGTTTCCGCTTGACAATCCAGCGAACCTTCACTATCGGGATGCAGCTTGGTTTCGTATGTTTGATCTCTCGGTCTATGATTTTAATTTGTTCGTCCAGGAATTTTAGGTATTTCGTTGTTCTTGGTCACATCAGGATGGATTTCTAAGGTTCTATCAGATAGGTATTCATTAAGAATAGAGGCATAGAATACAAGGTGAACGTTGCTAAGATCTGAAGGTATTCGGAGTTTGAAGGCTACGGGATCGATTTCTAATGAGGATCTCAAAGGGTCTAATGTACCACGAGTTAAGTTTTCTGTACTTTCCAAAGTGTATCAGATCTTTCCAGGGCGAGACCATTAACAGGACACGATCTCTAACCTGGAATTCCAGAAGTTTCCGTTGTATATCGACGTAATTCTTCTATTAATCTAGAGAAGTGTTCGATCGTTCTCGGATCTGGATGGTCTTCTCGATGGTTTCGCGGATAATTTCAGAACTAGTGAGGGTACTACCGGGGAATCGATTCTTGGCTAGCTACGTGTCTCCTATCTTGGCCTAACACAAAGGAATCTGTATTTTGGACTGTAGAGGGTTCCAAATGGTGCAGTCTTGATACTGGTGCGATAACTGTTGTTATACGAGGGTTTGATCAAAGGTAAATGGTTGTCCCAAGTCGTTCTGCAATTGATGACACATGCTCCCAGCATGTCATCCATGATCTGAATAAATCTATCACTCTATCTAATTGTCTGAGGATGATAAGTTGACCTCATATCTAGCTTCGTTTCGAGAGTTCTCGGAAGGAATCTGTCTAAACCTTGAGGTAAACCTGCTATCTCAACCAAAGTTAATGGACGCACGTATACCATGCAGTCGAACAACTTCTTGGATGTGGGTTCGCATGAG